>NC_048298.1:89055985-89112255 GCF_013100865.1 Trachemys scripta elegans | reverse complement strand
ATCTGTAAAAAGCAACAGAGGGTCCTGTGGCACCTTTGAGATTAACAGAAGTATTGGGAGCATAAGCTTTCATGGGTAAGAACCTCACTTCTTCTTGCATCTGAAGAAGTGAGGTTCTTACCCACGAAAGCTTATGCTCCCAATACTTCTGTTAGTCTCAAAGGTGCCACAGGACCCTCTGTTGCTTTTTACAGATTCAGACTAACAAGGCTACCCCTCTGATACTTGACAAAAGTGTTACAGCAACACTATTGCTGAAAAATTGCCGACTTCCTCACTTTTACCATATAATTACAAAATAAATCCATTGGAATCAAAGTATTGTACTTACATTTCAGTGTATAGTATATTGAGCAGTATAAACAAGTCATTGTCTGTATGAAATTTTAGTTTGAACACACTTCACTAATGCTTTTTATGTAGCCTATTGTAAACCCAGGCAACTATCTAGCTGAATTAATGTGTCCCGGGTGAAAAACTCCAGTATGGGGTACCCTACTGTAGGTGACCCCCTACTCTGTGAATTTTCACTAAATTGTCATTTAAATAATATTATCTTTATAGAGCTCCCTTGTCTTATATTTTGCTGTCACACTTACCTAATGGGAAAGATGGCCATCCTACCAAGTGTTAGAGATTTTATGTTATGATTAAAAAATACATGCTTTTGGACTGTGACTGTGTATATTTGTGTGATATTTTCCCCTATCAATAGAGCCCAATAAAACAAAAGGCATGAACTGTACGACAATGTAAGCTATGCAACAAACTACTCCCTGGTGGAACAAGCTTAGCATAGCTCCTCTTGGCTTGGTCCAATAGGGACACAGCTGCTGCCTACTGACGCTGACCTGGATTTCATTTCAAATTACAGCTGGAGCAATCTGTACAATTAATCCAGCTGTTGGATATGAAGACTTTAAGGGGTTGAGTTTGTTCTATTGGTTGGCCCTGCAGCACAACAAGGACACTCATCATTTTCAGGAATGTAACAAGTAACTTAAGTAGTCTTGACAGAATTCCATTTTTATTAGTCTGTAATTTTGACATATCAATATTTATTTTTAAGTATTTTTTCAATTTTTATCAATGTAAATGTTCACAGCTGTGCAAAATTATGGGTTTTAAGCATTTTCCCCAATTGTTATCAATTTTAAATTTTCAAAGTTGTGAGAAATTATGAGGGTCAGACACTGGGGGGGGGTCAGATAATTATTTAATGACAGATTCAAAAAGATAAAACTTTATAACCCTTAAAACACAAATTGTGAACATCACATATCAAAACATACAAAGTAAATAGTCTTAAATCAAACTCTAATAAGTTTTCAAACTGCAGTTTTCTTACTTTGCCTAGCTGTAAACGTTTATTACAATTGATGAAAATATTTTTTGTCGTTTTTCACTAACATTCTAGAATGTTCTGGACCTTTGTAGAATCTCGGGGCACCTTACAGACTTTCTGAGAACTCTATTTTCCTTGAACCTCCTAGAATGTTGTCAGCCGTGGCCTTGTGGGTATATAAGAGGCGGAATGTCACCCTTCAGTCAGTGAGCTATAAAAGGGAAGGGAAGTGAGAGCCCAGCTGCCATATTGTGAACCTTGTTTTATTGTGTAACTGTGAAAGCGTACTTATGTTTTAAGATCTGAAGAATGTAAGTAGCGACTAATAAAGGACATATTTAATGAGACACCAGAGATACCTATTGAGCTGATGCTCTGAAGCAACATGAAAAGTCACCCATCCATTTTATGGCCTACTCCAAATGGATGGAGGTTGTGTCCAGGCTCAAGCTGAATAAATGCATAGATACAGAAAACCAGATCATTATTAATCTAGAAACCCAGCACTGGAGGAATGTGCTTGAGTGTCTGATCTTAATTACCCTCTTCCTTGCAAATAATTTGGCTTTCCGGGGCTCGTCAGATAAGTTGTTCACTGAACATAACGGTAATTTCCTTGGTCTGGTAGCGCTCCTTGGGAAATATGACAGTGTCATTCAAGAGCACCTAGTTCATAATGAAGCTATGGACCATTACTGCAACAAAACAATTCAAAATTAATTGATTGACATGGCAAGGAAGGTGCTTGATAACATATTGATGTGGCCTGGCAAAGCAAAGTACTAAACGGTAATAATAGACTGCACTCCTGACATTAGTCACAATGAAAAGATGTAATTTACAGTAAGATTGGTTGACAACAAAGATTTATCCAAGTAAAGGAACACTTTATCTGTTTACAGTCTGTGGACAACTCTACTGGATAAGGCCTGACAGAACTCTTTATGAACATTTTGAATGAGAATAAAATAAAGCTTCAGGACTGCCGTGGCCAAAGCTACAACAACAGTATAGATATGAAGGGCAGAAACAGTGGCGTCCAGGAAAGGATCCTTGCACTGAAGAGCTTTCTTTGTTCCTTGTGGCTGCCATTCCCTCAACCTGGTTGTGTCAGATGCAGCATCATCTTCTTTATATTCAGTATCTCTCTTCGGAGTACTACAAAGGATATGTCCTGTTTTCAGCATCAACTATCAGGTGGAAGATCCTCACAGATAATGTTACAAATCTGACCATGAAGCCGCTAAGTTAAACGTGCTGGGAGAGCTGCATTGACAGCGTAAGGACCAGTGAGGTTTACAATGCCCTAATGGAACTAGCACAGTTAAGTAAAGCCAAGGCCGGAATCTGACATGAGCTGCAAAGCCTGGCAAACTAGATTATTGACTTTAAATTTCTGGTCTCAATTGTGATTTGGCACAATATCCTGTTCGAAGTAAACGTTGTAGGCAAGTCATTACAAACTCAATTGATTGACATTGCAACCGCTAATATTTTGATGAGAAGCTGCTTTGATTTTGTTATGGTCTACAGAGACAATGATTTGAAGATGTCATCACTGCTGCAAAAGAAATGGCAGACAACTTAGGAGCTGAGCCTATCTTCAAGGAAACTTGTATTCACTGGAAGAAGAGACAATTTGTTACAAGGGCAGAAATGAGGTGATGAGAAGCTCGGAAGAAAAATTCAAGAGGGGCTTTTTTTGCTCCCTCATTGACGCTGCTTGAGTGTCCATCAAAGAAAGGTTTGGACAAATGAAGCACCACAAAAAGACCTGGCCGGGGGGTGGGGGGGAGTTGTATGACCTAATAAGCTGCCAATGGACAGGAAAACACTCTTGAACAATTGTATGGACCTTCACCAGATGCTGACACATGGGACTGTTCGGACATCAATGATAAAAACCTCTGTGTCAAACTGGACAACGTCCGTCACATTTTGCCAAATGGGAAGCACTCTCCACTCCAAGTTCTGCAATTCATTCATGATGCAGAGCTGAAGGACACTTTTCCTAATGTGTGGATAGCTTTGAGGATTCTGCTCACGCTGCGGGTCACAGTCACGATTGGTGAGCACAGCTTTTCAAAGGTCAGGCTCATTAAAACATATCTTTGATTGACGATGGCTGACCAGAGACTGACATCACTTGCTATTTCATTGCTTGAAAATATTGTCCAGTCTTGGGATCTCTCTGATGCTGTGCTTCAATTTGCGAGGGCAAAGGCGAGAAAAGCAACCTTTTGAACTAAAGGACTAGGGTTAATGTTCTAAGGCTGTCACCTACTGTAACACTATTTAATACTGGTCCACCCAATGATGGTGCACAGTTCAATTTCTTGATGTTAGTACATTTCAATTATTCTTAACATTAAAAAGGTTCTATAAGGTTAGAGGAAATAATTTTTTTTATTTGTTTATATATGGCATGAATAAATACAGATTCACAGATCCTAGCGTGCAAATGTATTGTCTTATATGACAGAGATAAATCGTCCATCAAAGTCGTGAAATGGGCTACAGATGCAATGAAAAAGGTATTCCAAAGTTTATCAAATGGAGGAGCCAAAGACGCTCCTCACCTGGGGTGCCATTTAGTCCAGAACCAGCCCTGCTGATATTCCTACATAACCAAACAACTTCAGGATCTGGGGCTTTAAGAAAAAACAACAAATATCATAAGATCCATGATAAAAATCACCAGAATTGGCACTGCTGCATGAACTTGCTAAGCTCCTGAGAGCCATACTCATGTCTGAGCAGTGTAAACAAAGGCCTGGTATATTCACTATTTTTATACCAGTTTAACTGTTTTGATTAGGGTGAAATATTTCTACCAAAATTATTAAAATGGTACTGTTATGCTAGAGAGTATCAGCAGTTACTAGCAAATGTGTAACTAGCAATTTCATTTAAGCTGATGGGCATGCTAGCTGCTCTTCATTCTGTCTAAATGGAAGACGCAATTAAGGGTATGTCTACACTATGAAATTAGGTCGATTTTATAGAAGTTGATTTTTAGAATCGCACTAAGAAATGCACTAAGCGCATTAAGTCAGCGGAGCGTGTCCTCACTACTGTGGCTAGCATCGACTCACGGAGCGGTGCACTGTGGGAAGCTATCCCACAGTTCCCGCAGTCTCCGCTGCCCATTGGAATTCTGGGTTAAGCTCCCAATGCCTGATGGGGCAAAAACATTGTCGCGGGTGGTTTTGGGTACATGTTGTCAGTCTCCCCTCCCTTCCTCCCTCCGTGAAAGCAACTGCAGACAATCATTTAGTGCCTTTTTTCCTGGGTTACCCATGCAGACACCATAGCACGGCAAACATGGAGACCGCTCAGCTCACCGCTGCTGTTGCGAGCATTGTAAACACCTCACGCATTATACTGCTGTATGTGCAGAACCTGGCTAAGAGACGGCAGCACGAGGATGATTGTGAGGAGGACATGGACACAGACATTCCTGAAAGCACAGGCTGTGGCAATTGGGACATCGAGGCGGCAGTGGGGCTAGTTGATACAGTGGAACGCCAATTCTGGGCCCAGCAAACAAGCATAGACTGGTGGGACCACATAGTGTTGCAGGTATGGGATGATGCCCAGTGGCTGCAAAACTTTCGCATGCGTAAGGCCACTTTCCTGGAACTCCGTGAGTTGCTTTCCCCTGCCCTAAAGCGCAGGAATACAAAGATGAGAGCTGCCCTGACAGTTGAGAAGCGAGTGGCGATAGCCTTGTGGAAACTTGCAATGCCTGATTGCTACTGGTCAGTCGGGAATCAATTTGGAGTGGGCAAATCTACTGTGTGGACTGCTGTGATTCAAATAGCCAATGCAATAACTGACGTTCTGCTATTAAGGGTAGTGACTCTGGGAAATGTGCAGGTCATAGTGGATGGCTTTGCTGCAATGGGGTTCCCTAACTGTGGTGAGGCAATAATGGAATGTATATCCCTATCTTGGCACCAGCAGGGCCGGCTCCAGGGTTTTGGCCACCCCAAGCAGCCCAAAAAAAAAAAAAAAAAAAGCGATCACAATCTGCGGCGGCAGTCGGCGGAAGGTCCTTCGCTCCGAGCGGGAGTGAGGGACCATCCGCCGAATTGCCGCCGAATAGCTGGACCTGCCACCCCTCTCCGAAGTGGCCGCCTCAAGCACCTGCTTGCCAAGCTGGTGCCTGGAGCTGGCCCTGTGCACCGGACCACCTTGCCAACCAGTACATAAACCGCAAGGGGTACTCCTCAATGGTGCTGCAAGCATTGGTGGATCACAAGAGACGTTTCACCGACATCAACGTGGGATGGCTGGGAAAGGTGCATGACGCTCGCATCTTTAGGAACTCCGGGCTGTTTGAGCAGCTGCAAGAAGGGACTTACTTCCCAGACCAGAAAATTACTGTTGGGGATTGTGAAATGCCAATAGTTATCCTTGGAGACCCAGCCTACCCCTTGCTCCCATGGCTTGTGAAGCCATACACAGGCAGCCTGGGCAGTAGTAAGGAGCAGTTCAACTATAGGCTGAGCAAGTGCAGAGTGGTGGTAAAATGTGCCTTTGGACATTTAAAAGCTCGCTGGTGCTGTTTTCTGACTAGGTTAGACCTCAGCGCAACCAATATTCTCATTGTTATTACTGCTTGCTGTGTGCTCCATAATATGTGTGAGAGTAAGGGGGAGATGTTTATGGTGGGGTGGGAGGTTAAGGCAAATTGCCTGGCTGCCAATTTTGAACAGCCAGACACCAGGGCGATTAGAAGAGCCCAGGTAGGTGCGCTGCGCATCAGAGAGGCTTTGAAAACCAGTTTCATGACTGGCCAGGCAATGGTGTGACAATTGTGTGTGTTTCTCCTTGATGCAAACCCGCCCCCCTTTGTTGATTTTAATTCTCTGTAAGCCAACCACCCTCCCCCCTTCGATCACAGCTGGCAAAGGAAATAAAGTCACTATTGTTTTGAAACCATGCATTCTTTCTTTATTAATTAAAAAAAAAAAGGGAAATAACTGATAAGGTCGTCCAGGTAGGGTGGGGTGGGGGAGGAGGGAAGGACAAGACCACATTGCTTATTGTAGCCACACTACAAATCAAAACTGTTTGAATGACAGCCTTGGGCCCTGTTGCTTGGGCCATCCTCTGGAGTGGAGTGGCTGGGTGCCTGGAGCCTCCCTCCCCCCCCCACGTTCTTGGGCATCTGGGTGAGGAGGATATGGAACCCGGGGAGGAGGGCAGGCGGTTGTACAGTGGATGCAACGGCAGTCTGTGCTCTTGTTGGCTTTCCTGCAGCTCCACCAGACGCCTGAGCATGTCTGTTTGCTTCCCCCATTAGCCTCAGCATTGCATCCTGCCTCTTCTCATCATGCTCACTTAATGCTTTCCTGGACTCTGCCACTGAATGCCTCCCTGCAGTCAGCTTTTCCCTGCAGCAGCTTGGAGTCCGGGGAGGGGAGGTGCGGCATGGCTGCTGTGCTGTCTGTGAGTACCAACAAATTCTGCCTCTTGATATATAGAAGGAATGCCATGCAAGCTAAATGGATGGCCGGAAGCTCTGTGATATTTATATGGAGACTTAGGCCTTGTCTACACTACAGAGTTTTGCTGAAAAAAGGTAGCTTTTCTCAATAAAACAGTGGAGGTGTACACACTACAATGGAACTTTTGGTGATAAAATAAAACCACCTTGACAAAAGGCATAGAGCTTTTTGTGGCAAAGTTATATCGACGAAGTATCAGTGTAGATACTGCACTTGGTTTTGTCGCTGTAAATGGCCTCCATGAGATGTCCCAAAATGCCCATCCTGACCGCTCTGGTCAGCTGTTGGAAATCCTCTGCCCTGCAGCCAGGTAAACAGGCCAAAAACCAGTACTGCAAATTGGTAATAGGATCCATTGACCGTGAATCTGATAAATTTTCTGTGGCTCTGGTGAATCACCATGAGAAAATAAGCGTCCTTGAAGTTGAGAGCAGCATACCAGTCCCTGGGATCTAAAGAAGGGATAATAGATGCTAGAGTGACCATCCAGAATTTTGTTTTCTTTAGGAACTTGTTTAGCTGCCTTAGATCTAAAATAGGCTTTAAAATCCTCCAACCCCCCCCCCCCCACACACACACACACATTTTTGCCTTTGGGATTATGAAGCAAAGGAAATAAAATCCCTTCCCTCTGAATGACATGGGAACTTCCTGTGTGGCTCTCAAGAGGAAGAGAGAATGGACATCCTGAAGTAGCATGGTCTTGTGAGAGTGGTCCCTGAAGAGGGATGGAGAAGGGGATTGGGAAGGGAGGATAGAAATAAATTAAAGGGTGTATCCCCGTTCCACTGTGCTTAAGGTCCATTGATCCATGATGATGCAGGTCCAAGCACTTAAGAAATGGTTAGCAAAAATTGGGGTGTGGAAAGATGGTACTCTGGTCAGTGGTAGACTGCTCACAATGATTGTTTAGAATATCCAGTTTGTCTAGCTGCAGAAGAGATGGGAGGAGAAGAATGATGCCTCTTGTAACTTCTGCTCCTCTCTTTGGACAGGTCCTGGGTTTGTGGCAAGAAGGGCTGAAACCCTTGGGACTGCCATGGACGGAACAGCTTTCATTTTGCCACCGGTGTATAAATCCCCAGGGACTTAAAGGTCACCCGTAAATCCTTAAGGCTCTGAAGCCTCTTCTGTGTCTTATGAGAAAAGAATGAATCACCTTCAAATGGGAGGTCTTGAATGGTTTGTTGCACCTCCAAGGGAAGACCTGACACTTGCAGCCAAGATGAACACCGCATAGTGATGGCAGAAGCCATAGCTCAAGCCATAAAGTCTGCCGCATCAAGGCTCACTTGTAGTGCTGCTTTTGCAACTACTTTGCCCTTCTCCACCACAGCAGTCAACTCCTGCTTTGCCTCATCAGGAAGCTTGACTTTGAACTTCAGGATATTATCCCACAGGCTGAAGTCTTATCGACCCAGCAGAGCCTGCTGGTTTGTGATCCTAAGCTGTAAACCTTCTGTGGAATAAAACTTCCTGACAAATAGGTCTAGCTTTTTTAATTCTTTATCTTTCAGGTAGAGGCCTGGTGTCCCTGCCTCTCTTTTTCATTAGCAGCAATGACTACTAAGGAGCCTAGAGGAGGGGTGGTTATAGACATGTTCAAATCCTTGTGAAGGGACATAATGTCTTCTCTCCACCCTTTTAGCAATGAGAGGAAGGGAAAGTTTGCCATAAACCTTTGACAGGCTCCATGATAGCATCATTAACAGGGAGAGCTACCCTAGAGGATCCTGTTGGCTTACCCTAGGGCTTAAATGTCTATGAGCCTGTGTGACCTTACCTGCACCTCTTCTGGTTAGATAGCCAGAGCTGCAGCCACCCTCCTCAACAAGACTTGATGAGCTTTGAAATCATCAGGAGTGGAAGAAGTAGGTACCACCTCATCAGGCGACGAAGAAGAAGAGGCATAGGGTTGTTGAGGACCTTCCTCCTCCAATTCCTCCACAGGTGAGTTGTCAGCATGCAGTTCCCCATGCATGGTACCGGTCCCTGTACTGGGGGAGGGAAGGCAGTGACATTGCTGCAGATGCTCCTGGTGCCTTGCCAATGTAGAAGGGCAGGAAGGGAGCATAGAGGCTTTAGAATGTGGAGGGAAGCCCCAAAGGGCCCAAAAGGGCCATTAATATGGAGATGGGACCCAGTTATGTGCAGGCCATTGGTCCTTAGAGTACTGAGGCTGTGGCCGGTACCACAGTGGTCCGATGCCCCACTGAGGCTACTGGGCATTTTCAGGTCGGGACACAGATGATCCGACCTTGGGGTCTGATGTAGAGTCCACTTCTCAGACCATAGGTGAGCTGACCCTATTGGTACTGGGGAGATTGGCTCCAAGTTTGGAGATGGCAATTCTGGCGAGATCATCACTGGCTTCCCTCTAGGTGGAACCCTACGGAGAGGAGCATAGGTGCTGGAACTAGGGGTGCTACCACATCCCCTGTCTTGAAGTGGTTTCCATCATATAGAGGGTTTACAGTTTGGTTCAATGGCTCTCAGCACCCCCACTATACAAATTGTTCTAGCACCCCTGGAGAGGAGCCGCAACTGTAGAAGCCCAGTTGTAGAATGATGCATTGATGGCCACCACAAAAGGATGCTGCAAAGTTAGTTGTGCCAAGTCAGCAGGAACTTCAGGTGTAGGTGTTTTCTTCTGGAAGTGGGCAGATCGTCTGTGTTGCTTATTTGCGCCTATTGGGACCACTGTCAGCCTTGTGTGCAGCAGGTTGTTTTCATCCACCACAGTCTCTCTGTGCAGTTTTAAGGGTGATGGCATCTTGGCAAAGTTTTGGGGGAGCTATGTGAGCCAACATATAAATTAGATGTTAATGTGTGGCTAAGTCAGCCACTAATGATATGTGTTCATCTCCGAATCAATGAGATGTGTAGCCAACTTCTGCCCCAAACTGCTGCACAATATTCCGCTGGGGCAAATACCAGCACCAAGAGGGACTGAGGTTCGTAAAACATTTGCTTCTGCTCCCCAGAAGATTCCTGCTAGCTTCTGGATCAAGACAGTGCAGATCTTTGTGTTCTAGATGGAACAGGTATCATAGAGTGTGGTCCAGTTTGACTCCTAAATAAGTGACAACTGATTGGAAAGGGAGTAGACAATCCACAACACAGACTGTAAGTGGTTGATTAGCCAGGCAATTGTTCAGATGGAAGGTTGTGGCCACTGTCTCAGACTCAATGTCAGTCGCCCGAGAGGCAGGTGGTGAGTTGGGAGTACTGCTCCTGACTGGCTAAGAACTGTGCACAATCCTTTAGGGTTTAGGCCCTTAACCCTGCTTCTTTAACCCCCACCCTGTCCCTCTTGTTGTTTTACCCACCTGTTATGTCTTGTCTTTTCAGAATTGGCCCAAAGAGAAACATCTGCCATTAAACAATATTGTTGAGAGGAAAAAAACGCCAGCAATATTAGATTAAGCCCCCATCCTGGAATGGGATCCAAATGGAATTCATTGTAGATAGTGGTGCTCCACATGGATGCAGGGTTCTGCCTGCATGGAGCTTTACGTGGGATCAGGGCCTAAACTGGAAATATGTATGGATTTTAAAAAGCAGCAAAAAGTATTTCACAGCTGATATTTCTAGCAACAATCAGTCCCCACCAGAAGCCAATTAGAAGTTTGAAAATAACTGAAATTGGATATGTTGCTTGTGTCTTTTGTACTGAGATAAAGAGTTTAAGAGTGTAGTGTAAAGGAGAGGTTCTAAACATTTTTCTTTCTGAGCCCCTCCCCCCCCCCAACACACTATAAAAACTCCATGGCCCACCTATGCCACAATAACTGATTTTCTGCATATAAAAGCCAGGGCTGGCATTAGGGGGTAGCAAGCAGGGCAATTGCCTGGGGCCTCCTGCCACTGGGGCCCCCACAAAGCTACATTGCTCAGGCTTCAGCTTTAGCCCCGGGCGGTGGGGCTCAGGGACCTGGGCTTCAGCTTTCTGCCCTGAGCCCCAGCAAGTCTAATGCTGGACCTGCTTGGAGGCCCCCAGACTCCTGGTTATGAACTAGGTAATTGCCATCTCTAATTTTCATGACCCGCATCCTGCAAATAATTTAGGCACCTGCAGTTGCTTAACTTCATGCATATGATAGTCCCAGTGCACACAGATATGTAGTGATGGTCCTTTTAGGTGGCATTCTCTCACTGCTGACTTCAATGTGATGCCTTACTTGCATAAAGTTACTCAAGTGTGTATGCAAAGATTCCAGGCCTATGTTATTGTACATGTATTTACTAAAAAGAGCAGTAAAAACTATTGAAATCGGTGATCAAAATAATATCAACCGTAACAAACACTGCGATCATTTGCGGTAGCAAGAAAGTTGTCTTGGTAAAAATCAAATAACCGATTTCCAACGCCATGAGGGAAGGGTCTATTTAGGCGAACCCGGTTACCACTAGGACCTAGAGGAAGCTCAGAGAAGCTGCTGTTACTGCTGAGGGAGGGAGAGAGAGAGACCTGGAAATGAAAGTAAAGAGACCAGGAGGCACATGGAGGGAGCTGCAGGGGCAGCAGATCCGGAAGCAGAATGCTTCCTTCTGTAATTAAATAGCATTTACTATTATTATTACTAATTGTAATAATACTCTAATAATATCTCTAGTAATATAATACCATTTATCAAGGAAAGTTATACATAGTGTGAGTGGGGGAAAACCCAAGCAGAGGTGAGTCCTTTATTATATTTTTGGATTTTTTTCTTTAACTCTAGACATAAAAGGGACAGGTCTGAGAAATAGGAAGAAAAGCTAAATATTGTTTACACTAGCAAAATCCCCCCTTCCTAATAGTAATTAAATAGAGGACATGTTTTGCAGTAGCAAAAAATAAGTAGAGAAAACGATTTATTTTCGAGGCCACATCCCACCAAAAATGTGGGGCTTGCAGGAAATAATTGTCAAAGATGCTAATCCCCTCCTTTGAAAAAAAAATGCAACTGAAGTTTAAAAGTTATTAGCGAGCTAAAAAAGCCCCTAGGGTTGATGTGAACACTGGATAGTAATTGGTTTTATGTTGGTGTGGTTTTAAGACTGCAAAGCTTTATCCTTCTCTGTGTTTTGCCTGCAGTTTTCCCTCTTGTGGGTATAAGCCCCGTGAAACAGCAAAGAAATGCTTGTGAAATAGCTTTTCAGATGTACGTTTCTCAGGGGTTGGAAAGTTCATCAAATAAGAAAGGTTCTTTTTATTCTTTGATCCTTTTTATGGTTTCTGGGCGGACGATTGGTTTTAAAAAAGGGGGTTAAGTTGTCTCCCAAAACTCTTGGAAATAGATGATTTTTTTTGTTATTGAAATTTTCTGGGAGTTGTTTTTTAAGTGGGTGGGGGAGCTGGGCGATATTGGCGATGGGAGAAACCTCCCAGCAATAGGGAGAGCTGACTTTGGGGTGATCAACGCCTGGAAGACTAGACGGGAGACGTTTGTTGCTGCCAAAGGAAGGCGGCGCTGCCTTAGCGCATGTCCCCGGCCGAGATGCTCCTGCCGCCCGTTGCTTCTGCCAAGCGAGCCCGGGGATCGGCGGCCTACGGCTGGTGGGGGAGGGGAGAGGCGATGACTTTGTTCCTGGGAGATCAAACCAGGCTATTTTGCTGCTAGGGCCCTCAGTGGGGCAGGGGGAGTGACCCCGCCCCGAGGAGCGGGGAGAAGGGCTGCAGCGCCTGTAATATAAAGAAATGGCTGGGGGAAAAAACCCTGCCCCTTTGGGTGCCTGTTGCATTGAAATGCCACCCCCTCAGGAGATGCACGGACCCACCGACTGGGGGAAACAGTGCAGGTGGGAGCCTGCTATAAAGTGGGGCAAGGCCCGAGTAGGGGAGGGGTGGCTTGGTGCGCTGGCTGCCTGCCTGCCCAGCAGTGTGTCTAAATGGCATTATTGTGTGTGCTTTTAAATATGGGGGGAGGGCGCACTCAGGTGGTAATGATGACCTCGGTGGCTTGCAGCATTTCTAATGGGCATGGCAGGAAGGGGGATGGAGGGGTGGTAGGGTGAGAGAGGGTGGCCAGGCATATGGGATGGGCATGTTAGAGGGGATGGGGGTTTGTCAGACATGGAGAGTGGGGCATGGGATGAGGTGGTCAGGCTTACAGGGTGGACATGGGGAGTTGTCAAGCATGGGCCAGGGTGGAGAAGGACTGGGGAAGAATTCAAGCACATGGAGTGAAGGACAATCAAATGTGCAGGATTGGGGAGAGCTCTTTGGTGTACTGGATTATGCAGAATCTTCCGCATTTGAGCCGAATTAGGGTGTCTGTTTTGCTCCACCAAATCTGGTACAGTTCTGCAGGTTAGTGACTCCTTATCTAAATACTCTGTGCCTACTGAAAACTGGGAGTGAGAAGACCATGAGTTCTGATCTCCTCTCTACTGATTGCCATTTATATTTCAATGCATTTATAGCTCATAATACTGACCAAAGCATTGTAACCAAACCCTGGAAAGCAGTCAAGTATTAGCCTTCTCAATCCCCATTTTTCAAATAAATTCACAGAAACTTTGCACAGACAGAATTGGGAATAAAAACCAGATCTCTAATATGGTAGACTCAAGTCTTTTCCACTGAGTCATACTGTCTTTCAGACTGATTGTGCCAAATCTGTGTGCTTGGGTTACCCTGTCTAACCACTAGACCACATTTCCCTCCCAGAGCCAGGGACAGAATTTAGGATGTGTGGTTGGCAGTGTTTTGCTGCTGTCTAGTAAATAGTTTGTAACTCCTTGGCAAAATGTGTGTAAAGTCCCCCTCTAGTGGTTAATCCACACAGATGGAAACAGTTAACTTCTGTGCCTCAAGTGGTAGAGGTCTGTGGTGGGGATGTGAAGGCCCAGGGTTTAAACCTTGCTTCTGATTCAGTCAGAGGGAGTATTGTGTTGTTGCACGTGGTATAGTATGGTTTTCCATTTTTCTTTAAAAAAACAAAACTAACTTATTTAATTAAGATGGTGTGAACACATCCTTTAAAACAGGTTTTATAATTAAAAACAGTTATGTGTCAGTTATGGCATGACATACCACAAAATCCAGGTGCTTCACATATTGCTTGTTTGTCATGCATTTGGATTGCTGGTGTTCCACATTAGCCGGTTTGAAGTTTGTGAGGCATAGGATGGGACGTGGCAGGGGGGATTGGGGAATAGTCAGGCTCCCAGAGTAAGTAATGACAGCGGGAGATGGAGAAGTGGTCAGATTTGCAGAGTGAGGGGTGGCAGAAGGGGTTGGGGGTGTAGTCAAATGTGGGAATAGGGGAGTGGTCAGGCAGGCAGGTGACAGCCATTATGGAGGGAGAATGGGGGAGCGGTCCGCTTCATGGAGTGGAGCACAGTGGAAAATGATGGTGATCCTTGTGAAAGATAGTGGAAGGAGATGACATGTCTGAGATATGTAACAGAGTGGGTAGTATTGCAGGATGATGGGCCACAGGAGGATGTTCTTGTATGTGGGGTTATATAAAGCAGGGATGGAGGCTCATGAAAAGGTGTGGGTGGGCTCAACAGCAAAGGAAAGTCATCAGGGTCAGCAGTAAAGGAGGTTGGTTAATCATGTGGGATAGGAGGGGTACAATTAGGCATGTAGAGCACAAAAAGGCCAATGAAAGGGCTGGCTATGCCTGCAGTACAGAGAGGTAAGAGCACCTCTCAGGTACAGAGGATGGTGCAGAGGAGACAGTATGCAGGATTCAGCAGGAGATAGTAGTCTTTTATGTGGGGTTATGCAGTGAGGATCAGTGGTCAGGTATGAGAGTCACAGCAGGGATAGATTAGGCTGGTGAGTCATCAAAGTGAGGAGCTCTGGAGGGGAGGTATGTGGGGTGTGGCAGGTTAGATGGGTGTGGGGGAAGCAGGGGTGGTGAAAATCTGAAATGAGCTCCAAGGGGAGCTGAGTGAGTCTGGGGGATCAGAGAAGAGTTATGGAGCCTTTTCCCTGCAAAGTCAGTGGCTCCAACCAGGCCTCTGGTCAGTAATGACATGGGGTGCAGATTTGTTGTGGCATTTTTTATCAAAAATCACAGAGCAGTCATAGTAAATTTAGTAAAAATCATGGGTTTAAGGGGAAATGGCATGTAAAGTCACGGATAGGAGTCATGAGGTATGAGTCATGACAGAGCGACGACCAGACCAAACCTGAGCGGCACTGTGGCTCTGTTTCCCAGTTTGTAACACCCTGGAGCAGGGAACCAGACCCAGCCCTGTGGGACCGGAGCTGCTGCTTCAGAGTGAGTGTGGGGCAAGCTGGCTCTGCAGCCCCTGTGCCTGGGACCTGGCCAGGATTAGGGTTGTTGTGCCGGGCCGGAGGATGCTGCTGTGTGTTGTCAATGCCCCCTCACTCCCGTCTGAAAAGGCACAGTGTCCATCACATTGTCACCACCGTAACAATCCTGCAGCCCTCGTAGTGACTGAAAGTTATTCTCAGTGTGAAATAGGTCAGGAGTCCTAGTCCAGTTCTTGTTGTAACCTTCGTCCACCCCCCATTTGGCCACTTTGCGGGGTGTCTGGGCAGGAAGGCTAAGGATGTAATAGAATGGAGGCTGAACTCCTCTTCCCCCGCCAACTCCTCCTACTGGTCCCTTGAGAATAGGGTTGATGCAAGTGGCAGAGGTTGGGTTAGGTGATGTGTACAGGAAACTTTCATAGCTGCTGCTCATGCTGTACTCGGTGTGTGGGTAAACAGGAGTTCAAAGCGCTGCCACAGCATTTTTTTGGCTTGTTGCCACTAGCTTTGCAATGACCTGCCAATGTTTGATTGCTCTCACCCTGGTCCCCAGTGGGCCAAGTCTATGGGCAACTGCTTTATTTTCATATCCTTTGCCCACCCCTGAGATAGAACAAACTCTTTGGCCTGAGGGCCACATCTGGGTATGGAAATTGTATGGCGGGCCATGAATGCTCATGAAATTGGGGGTTGGGGTGCAGGAGGGGGTGAGGGCTCCAGCTTGGGGAGTGGGCTCTTGGATAGGGCCAAAAATGAGGAGTTCAGGGTACAGAAGGGGGCTCCGGGCTGGGCAGGGGGTTGGGGTTCAGGGAGGGAGGTCTGACTGGGGGTGTGGGCTCTGGGGTGGGGTTGGGGGTGCAGGGGGTGCTCTGGGCTGGGACTGAGGGGTTCAGAGGGCGGGAGGGGGATGGGGAGGGGGGGTGGGGGCACGGGGGGGGGTCAGGGGTGCAGGCTCCGGGTGGTGCTTCCCACAAGGAGCTCCCAGAAGCAGTGGCATGTTCCCCTCCAGCTCCTACGCAGACGGGCAGGCAAGCAGCTCTGCGCACTGCCCCATCCGCAGGTGCCACCCCTGCAGCTCCCATTGGCCATGGTTCCAGGCCAATGGGAGTTGCAGGGGCGGTGCTTGGGGCAAGGGCAGCGTGCAGAGCCCCCTGGCTGCCCCTACGTGTAGGAGCCGAAGGGGGGACATGCCACTGCTTCCGGGAGCCACGTGGCACCATGGCACATGCAGAGAGAGGCAAGCCCACGACCCTGCTCCCCAGCTGGAGCGCCAGAGTAGGACAAGCCCTGGACCCTGCTCCCTGGCGGGCGCTTGAGGGCCAGATTAAAATGTCTGAAGGGCTGGATGCGGCCCCCGGGCCGTAGTTTGACCACCCCTGTTCTATCTGATATGGCCAATAACTCCCTCTTCCTCTACATTCTCTCCTCTCTGGATTTTTGTGATTCTGTGTTCTCTTGCCTTTCTAGCCTTTCTTGTTGCTGCTTCAGTGTCTCTGGTGGTAGCTTCTCCACTTCCTCTCCCTCTCTTTGTCATGTCCCCGAAGGTTCTTTGGCTAGGGGTCTTTGTCTCCTTCTTTACTTCCTCCTTGGGTGACCTTTTTCTTTCTCATCACTTCAGCTATGTGGATCATTCCTAAATCTACCTCTTCCTGACAACAAACCAAATGCTTTGGCCAAAACTCAAGTCCATATCCTCCCCTCTCCAAGCCTTCCCTTCTCTATCATGGTTGATCATCCCAGCCTTACAATTTCATTGTTACATTTATCTCCTCTCTCTCTTGCCCTACACCTAGGTTGTTGATAAATCCTCCTGGTTCTTCTATTACAACCTCTCTGATATGCGTCCGGTCTCCTCCATCCCTTCTGCTAAAAGCCCTTGTCTGTACATTGATAATCTCTTGCCTCGTTCATTACAGTGGCCTCCTCTCTGGCCTCGTTGGTTCTTTCCTCCAGTCCATCCCAAATGCTGATGCTAAAATAGTCTTTTTTCACTTGTTGCTCGGATGATGCCATTCTTCTCTTTGAACTTGACCTCTGGCTTCCCATCACTTGGGGCAGGTACCTGCTTCCCAACCTCACCTTCAAGGCCCTGCCCAGTTCGGCACCTGCCTGCATTTCTTCTTACTCTCCCCCTGGCTCCTTTTGTTCTGTTCAGCTTCCTGTTTCACTGCTCTCTTTGTAGCCATCTCCAGCTCTAGCTTTCATATCTTCTTCCACTTTCCCCTGGAACAGTCACCTCATTTGCGTCAGGCATATTCTCCCTCCTCATCCAGATCCCTTATAAAGCTGACCTTCTTCCACGGGTCCTAGTAAAGAGAATCCTCAAAGAGATTTAAACTATCTGCCCCACTTTACCCCCTGATCCCTGGTGTGTTACATATCTGAGCACTAGTGTCTATCCAGTCTTCCAAGGAAAGACTCCTTGGAGTAGGGGCCATGCCTTTCTCTGTTTCTCTATGTACAATGCAGAGCACGGTGAGGGGCTTCAATAAATGATAATGGTTAGATTCTGCTGCCATTTCTTGCTTAGACATCAAGGGTTTAATTCTCATTTACTGTAAGGCTCCTTCAACCTGTTCTGGTTTTAATATAAAGAATACAGTACTTAAATGGGTGGAAATGGCCTTAATGTAAATAAGAAGTAGACCATATCTCTTGGAAGTTTTGGTGTGGACTTGGAGGGGTGACCCCCCCACCTCCAACCTTTTCAGTGGCAACCCTAGACTGGGAGTATAAATCATGCCTTGAAGAACGTGGTGGCTTGAATTCCACCTCACTTCCCTGTTTTTGCTCTCATTCTGTTTATCTGCCTCTTCCCCTCCCCCGCGCACCAGGTTGAACACCTTTCATGAACATGGCTTCTCTATGTCAGTGTGGATCTGTGGGCTTCAACAGATCTTTCCTGGCACAGAATTCCAGGGTGCCTCCTATCTCTCTCTGCTACTCCTATGCACTTGCTAAGATAGCAGTGTGGGTGTGGCGAGTGGGCTATTCCTGATTTTGCACCAAAGCTGCAGCAGATGGACAATGCAAATGTAACTGTTTGAATCTAACCCATTTCAGTTGAGAACAGGGCCTTCTAAGTCTCACTCCTCACAAATCTAAGGTAGGGGGAATATTGACCCCTTTGTATGGTTAACTTGATTGCATTCATAGAGTCATGGAAAATAGGTGAAAGAGAATGGATCTGGTCTTTTTCCATCCTTGGCCAGTGAAGGATTGTTCTCTACAGTGTCTTCCCCTAGGCTCTGTTCATTCCATGTTAAATGATGGGGCTTTCACCACTTTCCTTAGGAGAATATTCCATAGTCTAACAGGTGTCCCCGCTAGGAAACATTTTCCAATACTCAGCCTGAAATTCTCTTTGCCCAGTTTCATCCTTGTACTTTTATTTGTAACACACAAATCAATTCCTCAGCTGCCATGGTGCTCACATCTCTCAAATACTGTAGGCAGTTTACCTATATTCCCATGGTATCTGAACCCCGCATCTTACACCAGGTTAAAATCTAACCCAGATAAGTAGTGATCAAAGTTGCTTATCATCTGATGGTGGCTTGGTAGCCTGCATTAAATTAGTTAGTGGGGGGAAAGTCTGAGTTAATTTTCTATTGAACATCTGCCATCACAATTTTCACTAATTGACTTCCTTGCTGGCCAATGGCATACCGTGACATTTTTAGTCAGGCAGGCACTTCTACACTTGCATGCAAAATTGTATCCTTGATGTGGCGTGACCTCGCACGTACGGTACATACAAGGTCATGCTGTGCAGAAGATGCCATTTTATTCTTCATGTGCATTTGGGGACTGGATGGAATCCTCTTGCAGGCATGGCTGGTCCTGGGGAATGCCATGCATGTATTGCGTGCACAGACAACATGCTACTCTTGTTGGCAATCTAAGCAGAGAGCTTGGACTGAATGGGCCAGTGGGAATGAATTCCTTTTCACCCCCATTGGATGGTCTCCTGCAAATCAACATTGTGGCATATAGGGAGGGGGGAGATGCATGGGTGGCAAGTTTGCATTGCTGCTGCCTCCCACGATGTAGGTAAATAAAATATTTTGGTGTCTAAGGCAGGCAGTCTGGAACATTTTGCTAGTGCTTAAATACTGCACTGCTACTTTGACAGTAAGATCTGTAATAACTGGCTTTGTCTTTTTCTCTCTGCAGGCGCTATAATGGAGAGACAGAAAAGGAAAGAGGAAATAGAGAAGGGACTTCAATTCATTCAGTAAGTCAGCAGGTTCACTGCTATTTTCTTTGGACTTTGGAGATAGTTCTTACAACATATGGTATAAGGAGAAATAACATTTTCTTTTCATTCTGTTCACTAGTGCAGGGCTGATGCTCGGAAAGGTCCAGAGAGCATTTATCCTGATCCTTCCAAGTGTTGCTAGTCCTGCAAGATATCCAAACTTAAAATCACGTCATTCCAATTCCCATCTTGGTTTTGCCCACTACTGGCATTCCAATGTGATCTTAATAGCCAGTGTAGCAGTAGTAATAATAATAGTAACACTCTGCACTTCTTCAAAGCCTTCCATCTGAGGATTTCAAAGCATTGGTCAAGCATTGATAATTTAAGCCTTTCACTCCCTCAGTGAGATAAGTAAGTAGTAGTATCTCCATTTGAGATATGAGGAAACCAAGGCAGAAGAGGTGCCAAATGTCAGAAAAAGAATTCCGATCCCTTAACTGCCAGTCCTGGGATTTAATTTCCAGACCATCCTTATGTGACTATCCATGGACTATTAGAGTTTGAGATGAAAGTTTGTACAGTGTTTGGAAGCTAGGAGTCTTAGTTGCTTTTACATGGAATACAGCTTTGTATTCTTTCGCCAACAGTTGAGTTAGCAAATGCTGTAAACTCAGGTCAAAATTCCAGTGTGTGTAAGAGAGAAGCAAGGTGGTAATGAGAATTGTGTTGGTGTAATGGAAAGCTGAGAGGGCTAGTTCTCCAATAGCATGTAATATGTATTTGTACTTCCAATGGATCAATTTGTGAGATATAGGACTTTAAAACCATCGCTGGTGCCTTGGCCTTACAGTGCTATTTTGGCCCTAGTTCTGCCAGACTCAGTATGGGGGGCTATTGATGCTTTCCTGCTTCACAGGGGAAGTTGAGGCTTAATTTGTTCATATTTCTAAAGTGCCTTGAGATCCTCATCTGGAAAGTGCTGAAGAAATGTGAAGTAGTATTCCTGAATCTTGGAGCAGTGTAAGTTTTCATTTAATGGCTTGGTTCGAGGGATCACTGCGGAGGAGGGGCTTTCAAATTTTAGTGGCCTGATGATTCCCCTGCCCCCACTTTACTTACGAAGTCCATGCAAATTCTTCTGGCTAATTTTAAGGTGCAATAACTAAAGAGCTCTAGAAGAGAGTCCGGTGTATCTGGCTAATGAGATGATTATGATGTAGTGTTCCAAGGGTGGACAGGGGTTAGAAAGGTATGGGGGAAATTATGGGCTTTTTGGGGGGCTTGGCATTCCCTTCCCTGAAGAAAAGAAACACTGTGGATCTGGGCTTTGGTGCGTTGATCAAGGGAAGGGAACATGGGTTATCCTGTGATGGTTAAACAAAAGACACTTTTTATTGAAGGTGACTGGATGATCTAAGGATTGGGTTTGGGATATGGAGTCTTTCACCTCTGGGTCACTTGTTCTAGTCTGGTCCGATCTTGAGAGTGACCAAAAGTCCTTACTGTCAGATTGCTGTTTGGTCTGTATGAAATGGCATAATCTCAGTCCTGTTGTGGGACATGTGTTCTCACCACATTAGCCACCCAGCACTACTGGCCCCCTGGCTGGTGGTCTCTGCAGAAAAGGCAAAGATTGATGGCCTATGGAGCCAGAGCTCCTGTGAGGTGCTCACCCCTGGGGAGGGTTTAGATCAGAGTTCCCACTAGGAACTTTTCTTGCGGCCACAGCCTCCTGGGCTTGGGGTGGGGGTGGGATGGGAGGGAGGCAAAGTAGCGGCCACTCCCCCACTCTGTTGCTCATGGATGCCCTGCCTTGGTGTTGGTTGCTGGGGCCGCCAGCAGGGGTTGCGCCCTGCCCCCCTTTGGAGACACGGGGTTGGGCCCTGCCCCCCTTTGGAGATACCTGGGACAAAACACTGGAGGAGCAGTTCTCCACGTTCCCAGGGGTGGTGGAGCTCAGGCTTTGGGGTTCAGCCCTGGGGAGGTGGGGTGGGTGAGGGGCTTAAGATTCCAGTTCCGGGCTCCAGCTGTGCAGCAGTAGGCCCCAGACTCCGGCAGCTGGGGTTCAGGCTCTAGCCCCCCCGCTGCCTTCCTTGGCCCCCCCATCCAGGGATTAATCAGTCTCTGGCTTGCCAGGGCTGAATAGGTCTGCTGTGAAAAGTGATACTTGTATGTATGTTAATATCACTTTTCACAACAGACTTACTAGCTAGCAATAAATAAATTACAATGATTTGGATGTGTATATGTGCATATTTATTTGGTTTTCCGAAAGCTAATTAAGTATTTTAGGAAAAAGTTTGAGAGAGGCCACCAAATATTTTGTCCTGAAAACCTCTGGTTTAGACCCTTTGTCAGGGGGAAGCGTGGAAGAAGCTTGCTGTGCTCCGGCCTTACTTGTTCTGTTGCTAAACAGAGGAATTCAGCGTTCTGAGACTACCGATCCAACATCTTTCACTGGTGCCAAATTCTCTTAAAAATTGATGTTGTTTTATAAAAACATTTTATCATGACAATATCTGTTTGGATCACAGATTGAAACCTGGCTGTCTGAATGCAGCCCCCAGAGCAGCTGGTTTGCATAGGGAATAGCCATGAAAATGCAGTCTCCTAAATTAGTCAGACTGTAAACTCTTTGGGGCAGTGACCATCTCTTGTTGTGTGTGTCCGGTGCTTAGCTCGGTGGTGCACTGATCTCTAACTGGCCTTCTTGGCATAACAGCAGTACAAGTAATCGATAGTAAATGTGGAGTAAATGCGTAATGAGATCCATAACACAGAGCCAGAAAGACTGCCTCTTTAGTTGAGGGAGATGCATGTGCTTGCACAGATCCATGTTTCATGAAACCTTCCTCTTCTTCTCTTCAGGTCCACATTACCCCTAAGCCAAGAAGATTATGAGGTAATTTAAGATTTGTTTTTCTGAAGGCGTTTGAAACCACATAATGGTAGCTTTCGGTCAATACGTGTTGCCCTCTTGCACAGATGTTATAAATTAATGTCCTTGCATTTGAGAGCCAAGAGGGGCTAGTTATGTGTGGGAGTGGTCTAGTGCCATTTGTCTATAGTGGAAGATCTTTAAGGGGGAGAATACTGGGAGGAGTTAACATCTAAGAGAGGGGGAATTTGGATGACGGCACTTAGCCTTAAGAGGGAAGGAGATTTGGTTGAATTAGCCTCCCCGCTAGGTGACAGATGGAATTTGAGGATGGGGAATTAATTTCTTGACAGGAGGACTTGACTTGAGGAAACACGTGAAGGTGAATGAGGGGTTGGGGAAACCCCTCTCAGTTTTTGGGCATGTTGTACAGGAGGTCAGACTGGATGATCACAGTGACCTGTTCTGGCCACGGAATCTATGAATTTCTACTCCACTCTGTTTATATTCTCTCTCCACCCAGGCCTTTTTACAGAAGCTGGTGCGGAACCTTTTTGCAGAGGGGAATGACCTGTTCCGGGAGAAGGACTTCAAGCTGGCACTGGTGCAGTACGTAGAAGGGCTGAACGTGGCGGACTATGCAGCCTCGGACGAGGTGACCATCCCAGTGGAGCTCCTATGTAAGCTGCACGTCAACCAGGCTGCTTGCTACTTTGCCATGGTGAGCACCTACCAGAGCCATTCCCAAGAACTGGACAAAAAACCTCAGGAAGTGGGGAGACCCAACAGATGGCCATGCATAGGATGGGGGTTTGGACTGATCCCGTCCACTCTTCCTGCCTCCAGCATGGGAGGAGGAATGCAGAAAACTCGGAACTCTTCTCATTATGACATAGGTGTCACAAGATAAAGACAGAATACATGAGGAGGTGCCCTTACAGGCCTTGAGAGTGCACGAATATAGATCACAGTGCTGTGGGAGAGGTTGAGGTGCTGTGGAGTTCTGAACTATAAAGGGCCAGTTCCTTCAGGTATTTCATGATGATGTTGCAATCTTGGGGAGCGTTGCTCTGTAAATTATTCTTTCTCCTGCGCTTGAGGAAAATACATTTAATCTAGATCTGGTATGAACATGGTGGGTGGGGGGGGTTTCCATAGAAAATTTTGAATTTGAAATATTTCAACCAAAAACTGAAATATGTTCATTCTGAAATGCTGCAGTAGTACCTCCTGGGAGCTGTAGTTCAAGGGCCTCATTCTCTATACACCAGGTTCCCTGGTCAGACTACATCTCCCATAATACACCTCAGTCTCCCCTCTTGGTAAGTGGAGGTGGTGCATCATGGTAGTGTCATGATCACAATGAGTCATGGAAGGTGAAGTCTGCCTGGGAACTCAACCCACGGAGGAGTATAGGAACATGTGGTACCCAAACTACCGCTTCCATGAGGCATTTCAGAACTAAAATATTTCATTTTTTGTATGAAAAACAAATAAATATTTTAGTTTTCAAATGTTCAATTTTTCAATGGGAAACATTAGAGTTTTCTGTGGAAATAGGACATTTTGCAAAAGTTTTGTTTAGTGAAAACCTAATTTTCTGTTAACACCCCCCCCCCATCCCAAATCAGATGAAAAAATTTCTACTAGCCCTAACTTCATAAGTCTCTCAGCAAAGTATGCCATGAGCCCTTGGTCCACTCCTAGTTAAATTGCTGGCATCCATTATAACTCCTTCTCCTAAAGACAGATTTAATAAAACATTACAGGTCAAGAAAAGGGTTATTAGCTGCAGTGTCTCTGGAGATAAGATGAAAAATGGAGGCAGTTGTGGGGAAATTTTCTCTTCTTATCCCCTGGCTACAGGGCCACCTTCTTCTGAAGTATCAAGCATTGGTGGAGATAAGCTCTTGAACTAAATAGACCAGTGGTCAAAGCTGGTATGGTAAGCGAAAGGATGCTGGATTGGGTGGACTATTTATTTATTTGAACTGGTATGGCAGGATATTGTACTAGATGGATCAGTGCTGTGATCTGGTATGGTAGTATATTCTATATTCCTGTCTAACTGGTTTTAAACGTTACCCTTCCAGGATCCCAGTGTGGTCATACCAGATACTCTTGCAGTAGAGGTTTCAGTCAACCAGTAGGATTTCTTCCCTTCAGATGCCCATTTCAAAGTTGTTATAGGTGTGGGACTGGTAGGCACCCTCTATTATTAAGGTTGCTTCCATCCCGTTATAAGATCCTGTTTCAAGTTGCTTATAACTTTGCCAGACTAACTGTTCAAGCTGAAATTTTCCACACTGGGTGTCTGCCTTTGGCTGAATGTTTTGGGAAAACTTCAGATCAAAGGGGGCAGCTGTTTCCGAGAACAAGGCGAGGGGAAAAATTATGTTTTGCCCATGTTCAAAATTTCTGACAAGCTTTTCTTTAAGATGCTCTTGCTCCCTTGTGCTTTGGAGCGGGGACTTAAATTTGGCAGCGAGATGGCCTTTGTGACAGGGAGGTGTCTTTTGCCATCTCTTGGAAAATCTAGCCCAGTTTTAAGCCTTTGAAAAATTGTAAGTTTGCACGTACCCAACTGAGACATGCTGAAACGTTGTAACAAAATTCCCAAAGGTTCTGTGGGCACTGAGCTTGCTCTAGCCTAGGGCTGAGCAGGATTTTACCTGTAGTTACTGCTCCTTGATGCTATGAGCTAGTCTGGAGCCAGGCACTGGAGCAAGGGGCCTGTCTCTCCTGTGCTAACAGTGAACCCTCTTTGCTGGGCCCATGCAGTGTGGAAGAAGCTGACTGATTCAAATACAGAGGGGACAACAGCCCGACCTGGGGTGGGGAAGGGAGAATAGATTGGGACAAGGAGCCTGATGGGAGGGAGACTGGGACTGCAGGCAGGTGAGGTGGGAGAAGGAAACTGGGACTGGAAATTGGGATAGAGAGACACTAGTACTGGCTGTGCAAGTAGACTGGAACTGTGAACTAGTGGGTTGAGGGGGAAGTAGCTGTGTGAGGAGAGGAGACCGATCTGACAAGGAGCCAAAGTGCAATGGGAGAACCGAGATTGGCTGGGTAAAGAGACTGGAACAAGAAGCTTGTGGGGGATGATGCTGTGATTAGTCTAGGAACTTGGGGTGGGAGACTGGAACATGGGTGGGAATGACTGGAGGCCAGCATGTGGGAGAGACCGGATGAGGAGCTTGGAGGGGGAACTAAGACTCTTTCGGCAAGGAGACTAGGGACAGTGATCTAGGGGGGCTCTGGGATTGGTTGAGCAGGGGTGGGGGGAGATTGAAAGTTGGGGGGGACTGAGACAAGGAGTCCAGTGGGAGAGACTAGCACTGGCTGGGCAAGGAGGTTGGGATGAGAAGCATGAGGAGTGGAGACTGGGACTGGCTAGGTACCCAGAGAATGGGACTGGGATGAGGAACCAGGGGTGAGAAAGAGACGGGACTGGGCCAGGTGTGGGCTGGAGGGGCCAGGGGCAGAAGGGGGTTAAGCTTGGAGGAAGTGGGTGGAAAAGTCTGTGCTTGTTAGATAATACTCACCTCCAGAGCCTGAAATGGAACGTAGGATTCCTGAGTCTCAGCATTCCTCTGCTGTCAGCAAATATCTGTGAAATCCACTGACTGTCTCATCTCCTTGTAGTGCTGGTACACAAAGAGGATGACAACCTACTTCTGCTGTCAGTTACTCCACTAGCTCAAGTGGCAGAGGTCTGTGATATAAATCTAAAGGTTCCAACTCTGCTGATGACCCTTAGATACCAAGCTCAGAAGGATCCACTGTGATCATCCAGTCTGACTTCCTGAATAACATAGGCCATAAAAATCCCCCAAAGTAACTCTATTTGAACTAGAGCGTATCTTTGGAAAAAAATCAAATCATGTTTTAAAAATGGTCAGTGACAGAGAATCCATGATCCTTGGTAAATTGTTCCAGAGGTTAATTACCCTCACTGTTAAAAATTTATCAATATGATGCCACATGATAGTATTTGATTTGCCTTTTTTTAAACCTAGGAAATTACACACACACATGTTAAAAAAAACATCATTAAGTGGTAAAGTCAAGCATTCAAAAGTTAAGAAATGCCTGACTTATGGTTGCTTGTGTGATCTTAATTTGGCCCCCGTGTGCCTGGCATTATGAGGCAGTCTCTAGTTACATAGAATCATAGAATCATAGAATATCAGGGTTGGAAGGGACCTCAGGAGATCATCTAGTCCAACCCCCTGCTCAAAGCAGGACCAATCCCCAATTAAATCATCCAACCAATTTTTGCCCCATATCCCTAAATGGCCCCCTCAAGGATTGAACTCACAGCCCTGGGTTTAGCAGGCCAATGCTCAAACCACTGAGCTATCCCTCCCCCATGTTTGCATACTAATTTTTCCACACAACTCCTGCCTCATTCAGTGTGTATGGTGCACAGAACAGGCAGTGCTTACTGAATGAGTGGCTAGTCAATATATTGTTTTCTCCTCATTGGACAGAGTGAGGCCCCGGGCCTTATTTTAATGTACACTAGTCAGACTCTGCTCTGAAGACAGAGTTGTTAATTTCCTCATAGGCTATTCTATGGCACTCATAAGTACAGTATCTGAGTCCTTCACAACCGTTAATTAATTTATTCTCACAACACACCCCTGTAAGATGGGCGGAGGGGGGTTATCTCAGTTTTACAGATGGGGAACTGAGGCACTGAGTAAAAAGTTCTACTAATTTGGGTGCCTAATTTGAGATGCCTAGGATCTGATTTTTTTCAGAGTACTCAGCATTACATAGCACTTTTAATGTTAAGATCAGGGTTCCCATTGTGTTCAGTTGCAGCTCAGCACTTCTCCAAAATGGACCCCAGGGTCTCAGGCACCAAGGAAATGAGGAACACATAAGTAGTGACCACCTGTAAAAAGTCTGGTTTAAGTGAGTTGCCCGGCATCACATAAGAACTCATTGGCAGAGGCAGGGCTAGAATCCCATTCTCTAGGGCAGCATTCACCTGTCTTAACCATGAGACCATCCTTTCCCTTCCTTCGATTGCTGGCCTCTTACTACACACCTTCCAACTCCCCCAACACGTGGAGCAGGAGTCCTACATACAATAGGCCCTTTCACTACACAACCCTTATTCATTCCTAGAGCAGGGCCATCCTGTGCACTGAATGGTGCAGGGGTCCTGTGGAAAAAGTAGTTTGGGATCACGAAAGACTACTGTATACACAGAAGGGGCTGAATTAAGATCACACAGACACCCTTAATTCTGGCATTTCCTAACTTTTGAGTGCTTGACTCTGCAACCTTTATAATCTTTTAATGCAGTTTGGTGTGTTGTGTGTAATTGTATCTAATCTCCAATTGCTTTTATATTCATGGATTTTGATGACATGTTTCCAGTGAACTGCAGTAAATGGTTGGGCAGAACTTTCAAGTGGGGAGAGGAGGTGGATTCCAGCGTGTGACACACCATTGCCTGCTCAGGTGGTCTCTTTCTTCTCATGCAGGGCTTGTACGAGAAGGCATTGGAAGACAGTGAGAAGGCTTTGATGCTTGACAAGGAGAACATCCGTGCCCTCTTCCGCAAAGCCCGCTCCTTAAATGAGCTAGGGAGGCACAAGGAGGCGTATGAATGTAATAGCCGCTGCCTGCTGTCCCTCCCACATGTAAGTGTGTGACATGCATGTCTACCCCAACCTCTCAGGCACTTTTCCGTCTTTCCTTTCCCGCAATCCAGTGCGGTGTGAATGGTGATGGTAGTGGAAGAGAGAAGCTGGCTGTTCTATATGATGCACCCGTTCCCAGTAATCTCATCTCTTGGGGAGTTCTGACTCCATGTCCTTGTCAGCCCAAGTCATCTCTGCTGAGGCTGCCCACAAAAGGGCCACCTCGTTCCAGTTGAGATGGCTTTGTGATGTGAAAGCCTGTCCCAGTTGGAACTGAGCTGAGATCAACTCACTTCATGTTCATGTTGGAACAGCTATCGGGTGGGAATGACTGTCAGTCACTACCAGTCCAGGACAGATGGGAACTGGAGACATGGAAGAGAGAGAGACTCATGCCTGGTCTACACTACACAGTTTACATTGACATAGAACAGCTTATGTTGGCCTAATTAGGTCAGTGTCTACACTACAGCCTTGCTCCCGTCAGTGTAAGTGCCCTACTACACTGACGACATAACTCCCCCTCCATGAGAGGCTTAGAGCTTATGTCGGTGTAGTTAGGACACCACAGTGACTGTGAAGACACTGTGTTACTTACGTCAGCTGCTGGCTGTCTTGTCAGTTTCATGGCAGGAGAGCAGGGGCAAGAATGGATCCTGCTCCCAGCTGGGAACCGGGGAGAAGCCCAGGCAGCAGCTCATCTCTGGATTGGAAATGTTGGCAGTCTTGTCGATTTCATGGCTCCCTGTTGTAGCTGTGAAATTGACAAGACTTCCTGGCTCCTGAGGCGGGGCAAGAAGCCGGGACAGCTGGATCCCACTCCCCAGAGGCGAGAAGCCCCAGATGGCGTCTCGTTCCGTCCAGGAACGGGGAGGCGAGAAGCCCCAGTCGGCCCACTTGGAGTCCAGGAGCCTGTGGGGCAGCTGGGCTCCGGGCAGGAAGTTGCAAGTGGAGCTGAGAGACTGGGCTTTCATCTCTCCACACTGCCCCTCTTAGGTCGGTGGAAGTGCTCATTGTGAGGATGTGTGCCACCAACCCAAGGAGGGTAGTGTTGACACACAGCCAGGGCAGTAATTACTGCAGTGGTGCAAGTCGACCTAATGTAGGTCGACTTAAGTTTCTAGTGCAGGCATACCCTTAATACCCTATTCCTAATGCCTTGAGTCTCAGTAGAGCACCATACATATGTTTTAAGTGATAAATAGCAGTTGTTTTACCTAATAAGAGCAGAGTTCAGGTCCTCAGGGGCCAGTGTTTCTCGGGGGTGAGAGGTGTCAGTGTGTGAAAGGGGCTTTAATATGGGTATATTAACAGAAGTGCCATATGTAAGACACTGGAGATAACTGTTCCGCTTTGCTTGGCACAGATGAGGCCTCAGCTGCAGTACTGTGTCCAGTTCTGGATGCCACACTTTAGGGAAGATGTGGACAAACTGGAGAAAGTCCAAAGGAGATCAGCAAAAAATGATAAAAGGTTTAGGTCAGGTTTTCTATGAGAAAAGGTTAAAAAACAACAGGGCATGTTTAGTCATGAGAAGAGGAGACTGAGGGGGGACCTGATAACACTCCTCAGATATGTTAAGGCCTGTTATAAAGGGGACTGTGATTGATTGTCCTCCGAAGGTAGGACAAGAAGTAATGGACTTAATCTGTGGCCAGGGAGATTTAGGTTAGATATTAAAAAGTTTTTCCTAACTATAAGGATAGTAAAGCTCTGGAATGGGGATTCCATCCCTTGGAAGCCTATCACTGATGGTTGTTAAGAACAGGTTGGACAAACAGCTGTCAGGGATGGTCTAGGTTTACTTGGTCCTGTCTCAGTGCAGGGGGCTGGACTAGATGACCTCTCAAAGTCCCCACATTTCTGGGATTCTGTAATGTTGCTTTGATGTCCTAGATTTTAAGGCCAGAAAGGGACTGTTGTAACCATCTAGTCTGGCCTCCTGTATAACCCAGGCCAGAGAGCTTCACCAGGAATTCCTGCATCAATCCTGTATCTCCTGTTTGAGCTATAGACTATCTAAAGACTTCAAGTGATTGACTGAGTTAATTTGGTACCTGGTTCTGCTATTTCCTGCTGCTGGCTCGTGTGGTTAATACATTACCACTATGACAATGATATTGATTTTATTTGTATCGCTGTAGCATCATGGATCAGGGCACCATTGTGCTAGGCCCTGTGCACCTACTTGACAAAGTTCTATCCCCCAAAGAGCTTATAATATAAATAATACTGTGGTGCTATATAGTATTTAATGCTTCTGTGTGTTCCTCGTTGTTGTAATGTTAAGGAATTTTTAGGGCATTTAGTATGGGTATTCTTTAAATTGTTTAAATCATTAGATTCAGTGTAGGCAGCATGGCAGAAGTGGGTCTTTAAGAGACACTTAAATGTGGACAGAGTAGGGGCCTTGTGGCTAAGGTCAGGGAGCTGGGCCCATGTATAGGGGGCCAAGGAGGCATTTGTGGGATAGACTGACAGGGGAAACAGAGTTTGAGAAGGGAGGATAATTGGGGCAGGGCAGAGTCCCCTAGAGCCTTAAAGGTGGTGACCTGCAGATTGAATTTGCTATAATAGTTTATGGGCAGCTGGTAGAGGAATCTGAAGAGGGAAGAGACTAAACAGATTGAGTAAAGGAGATGATTTTAGCAGCGGTATTATGTATGGATTGAAGGGAGCAATGCATGTGTTTGGAACATCAGAGAGGAGTGTACGGCAGTAGTCGAGATGGGATGTAATGAGGGCTTGAATGGAGGTTTTTACTGTGGGAAATGGGAAAACGAAGGAGCTGTTAAGGAGGAAGCAGTAGCAGGATTTGGCTATGGCTTGAGTATTAGTGGCAGCGGAGTGGGAGGGTAAAAAAGAAACCCTCAAATTGCAGGCCCGAATGACAATGACAGGGGTGTGTGACAATGACAGGGTGGTCTGTTTGACAGAGATAAGGATGGGAAAGTGGAGGAGGTTTGGGAGGGGAGAGAAGTTCAGTTTTGACCACATCTATTTAACTGACGCTGGGACATCCAAAAGGAGATGTCACAGACAGGTTGGGAAGCGGAGTTGGACAGAAGAAAACAGGTCAATAAGCAGACAAGCTGGCCCTGTGCTGTTCTCACTTTACATCCTGTCTCTGGGCCATGGACAGAGGCCTGGGGAGCCCCCACCAGGAGTGGGAGAGGGGAGGAGGTGGCCCCAGTGAAAGAGAAGCTGAGGGAATGGACAGAGAGGTAGAAGGAGAACCAGGAGACAGTGGTATCTTGAAAACCCAGAGAGGATAAGATGTCAAGAAGGGGAGGGAAATGGACCGTGTCAAAAGCGGCACAGAGTTGGAGGCCCTGAGGTTTGGCCAGGAAGAGGTTGTTGGAGACACTAGCGAGAGCAGTTTCAGTAGAGAGGAGAGGTGGGGGCCAGATTGGAAGGGGTCCAAGACAGAGCTAGAGGAGAGGAAGTAAACACGTTGGTTTTAGATTGTGCTCAGTGAGTTCAGAGACGGTGAGGATGGCGACAGGGCAGTAGTTGGAGAAATAGGTCCGGTTGAAGGATGGTACTCTAAAGAGAGGGAAAAATAGGGCATACTAGTATCGTGAGGGAGAGGTTGAGAAGGAGGGGGAGGCAGGGGAGGAGCATGGGGGCAACGTAGGTAAAGAGCCAGGCAGCAGTGGACTCGCCGGGGCAGGTGGAGGGGTTAGTGGTGGAGAGAAGGTGGCAGACTTCAAAGTTTGGTGATGAGGGAGAAGATGTTTCAAGGGAACGAGGCAGGGGGCGAATCATATAGGATTTAGTTGATTTTTTCCCTGTGACAAAGTTAACCAAATACTTTGCAAGGAGGGAAGAAAGGATGGGGAACAGGAGGCTGAAGGAGGCAGTCAGAGGGTGAAAATAAGTGTTGGGGATTGTGCTTGTGGGACTCAGTGAGGAAGGAAGCCTGTTTTTGTTTGGCCAGGGAGATGAAAGAGCTGAAGGAAGAGAGAATGAAACTGTGGTGGGGGATGCAGTGTGGTCATGGGCCACCCTCCAAAGGTGTTGAGCAGCATGGGAGCAGGAGTGGATGCTCGGAGTGACCTAGTGCTGTGGGTTAATAGGACTATAACAGGAGAGAGGGGCAGTGATTGGCTGAATTTACGTTGTGGCTTGTGTAGTTCCAGGAAGTAGCATCTATGTGTTGTGTAAATTGGGAACTTTTTTAAAGAGAGAAACTGAGAAAGTGAGCACAGACTGGACGTGATGAGCTAAATCATTAGCAGAGCTCAGTGCAGCAGAGGGTGGGGAAGGTCAAAGGTGTCTCGGAACCAGTGTTCCCACCCAGATCCTGGGATTGGAGGGGGCAAGCAGGGTTGAAGGTGGGGCCATCGTGTCAATAAGGATCACTAGCCCTGCATTTGGAGACTTGATACTTTGTTGGAGAGAGGATATTGCCTCTCCATTTCCGCAGCTTTGTATCTCTGCAGGGCTGAATGACTGATGTCTTAGATCTGCACAGCCTCTCCTGGAATGGAGTCGGGCAATTGGCTACCTCTCGTCTTGCATATCAATAAGAATACTAGCATGTAATTCAGTCTGTGTAGCTGTAACTTGTGGTCTGTTTGTATAACTTGTGGTCTGTTTCTGGTTGATTATTGTATGTGCAGTAAAATAAAACCACATGCTTTAAAATGACAATGTCCTTGAATTACATTTTCTCTAGGATGAGAGCGTTACGCAGCTTGGTCAGGAGCTCGCACAGAAGCTGGGTTTAAGGGTTCGGAAAGCATATAAGAGGCCTCAGGTATGACTCTTTCTAGACTGTCCCTTGGATTCCACTGATATGTTTCTTTAAAGGCTACTGATTCTGAGCATCTGCATTGCCATAGGTACAGCCTTCAGCACCTCCTGCTATTCCACTCCTGGGAATGCCCCCACTCCCAGATCTGCCAGTCATTCTTCAGTCCTGGCCTGCAGCACCCCTGCAGGTGCATTTCTGGCTTGGAGCCATAAGCATCTTGGCTTGGTGCGCAATCTCATATATCCCAAGCTAAGCAGAATGAAGCCTGGATGTTGTTTGAGGGGATAGCGCTAAGGCATCAGTTCTCAAACTGGGGGTCGGGACCCCAAAGTGGGTTGTGACCCCATTTTAATGGGGTCGCCAAGCTGACTTAGACTTGCTGGGGCAAGGGGCCGAAACCTGAGGGCTTCAGCCTTGGGCAGTGTGACTTAGATTACCCAGGATGGCAGGGGTTGGGCAGGCTCAGGCTTCAGTCCCCCCTTCCTGGGGTCGTGTAGTAACTTTTTTTATTTTTTTTGGCGGGGGGGGGGGGCACAGTGCAATGAAGTTTGAGAACCACTGCTCTAAGGAAAACCCTAGTGCTGCAATAAATGGATGTGGTGGTTCAAAATGGAGCATTCTTCTGTTTATCAGAATGAAACGTACGCCCTAGGGTTGTGCTAAGGGGTGCTGAGCTACAGATGGGAGTGTCCTTTAGATAAGGCAAAACTACTTCTGGTCACTGACGCTCCTGTGACACATTTCTCAAGAATAGGAATGTTAGCCCCAAGGCCCTGGCTGAACTCCAGCTTGAGTGATTGGTATTCTGTGTCCCTCAAATTCCTCTCTGCGGTTTTATTTAGATGCAACATTCTTCTTCAGTTCCTGTCTCTAACTCTTGTGTAATCTTGCTGTGCAGTGTTAAACAGCTGGCACATTCCAGCTGAGAAGTGGCTGCATTTCAGTGCCAAGTGAAGTGATTTGTAGTAGTTGGTAAAGTGCTTTTGGGTAACGGATGCTATATAAATGTAAGCTCTGCATGTTTTGCGAGTGTTGTTGGATTAGAGGAAAATCCTCCACTTGCTAGAGCTCTAAAAATGTTGTAATTATTGAATCTTGAGAGAAGGGAAACTTTCCCTGAAATACTTTTCATACTTACTCACTCCATTGGCCCTCTGCACTTTTCCCTCTACCTCGTTACTCCGCAGATGAGTCTAAACTGTGTCTATGCAAGCAAAACACAAGACTCCCTTTTTTAATTAATTGAAACCTTTTTAGTAGCATTTTGCTGCAGTTTACTCTAGCTTCTGTTTTTCATTCCAGTGCTTTAATGCACTCCACAACTAATTTTTTAAATGACAAGGCTGAATGTGTCTGTCGTGGGGTGGGGTTCAAACTTACCATCTCATGATGCAGCATTGTACAGGAGTGTTTTCACATTGGGATATTGCATCGATGTGCATTTTGCACCAGGATGGCTGGACTGAATCTGGGGCTCTTTCATAATCCTGCAAGCAACAGGCTTCAGGTACAATCACATGAATTTTGGGATGATTGGTGAACACTAAGGAAAAGCAGGTGGTCCTGATTTCTCTCCCTATGGTTTGTGGTTGTAGAGAATGCCTGATAGGGAAGTGTACCGTTGGATAGCAGTGGCTGACCAGATCCAATCAGTCACTACCTAATTTGCAGGAGTTCAAGGAATCCCTGTGTCATGAAATCTCTCTCTTCCTTGCAGCAGGAATTGGAAACTTTCTCTCTACTCAGTAATGGCACATCAGCCAGCTTAGCAAATCAGGTACAGTTCCTGTCTGACATTCTCAATGTCCATACGTTATTTTACATGAGAGTTTCTATATTTTATTTCATGCAAGTTTATTACCATCTTTTAGGAGTAAAAGATCAGTGTTTATCTATTTTTCCCTTTTCAAGGAACAGTATCAAGAAAATCATTTATTTTTTAAATATTTCCATTGCAGCAGTGCTGATAACATTATTAAAGCAGAAAAATTCTTAATCTAATTTTACTTTTCACTGTCAAAGCTTACATTTCACTTATCTAGACTGGATGACTTCACTTTCTGTTTCCCTCTCTGGTTCTGGTACAATTACAAAGTGCTAATATGCAAGAACCAGGAAATGAAACAGATGAAGAAACTTATAAAATGAAACTAGACTGAAGGATTTCACTGTCCAAGCTGAGTGAAGCATGCAAATTTAAACATTGCTTAATTTATTATTTACTCTTTTGTATCGCCGTAGCACCTAGGAGCTCCAGTCATGGACAGGACACCATTATGCTAGGCACTGTACAAACACAGAATGAAAAATAATCAGATCACTGATTTCATTGCTGGTTTTTAAGAGATTTCACTAAAACGCTTCATATTTAAAAAAAAAAAAATTTGACAATCATTTTAGGCTCTTAAATTTGGGACCTAGCACTATTTGACATTGTCCCTTTTTAATGAACCTAAAAACCCCTTAAAAGATACTAGAGCAATACAATTTGAAGTTTATGTTGATGAATGACTTGCCTTAATATCTGTCTAGCAGTGAGAATCGGCCTAAGATCATTTCTTGTAGCCACCCATAATCTTCTTCCATTGAAAATTTTCCCTTTTATGGAAAATTAGAACACTGCAAAAACTAAAGTTGTAACTGATGGAGTTACAAATGTGTAATCTCAAATATTTGTTGTGCTGGTGTCTATCATTTTTAACTGAAAGCAGGAAGAAAAATGTGTTTGCACTGTTGGAATATAGGCTCACATTAGACCAGGGTGAACTGTGGTTTTAACTTGAGTTTGGATCTTAGCATAAGGAATAGGTCCAAAGCCTGTGATTTTAAAAAGAGTCAGATTATGAGAAGGATGAGTTGTTTGTGTTAAACTTGTGGTGACCCTTAAAATACTAGTGTTATCTTATTTAAGGTTTGGGCTGAGGTCATAGAAATTTTAAAAATATTATTATTTGGGTACCAGGTGCAGTAAATAATTGGTTGAGTTGATTATAGAGAAATGCTTAGTTTAGTAAGGAGAGCAAAATATGGTAAAATGAGGAGATAAGAAAACCTCGAGGAAAGAGGTTCCCAGTCATTAATCTTGTCTCGACCAGGACAGAGGATAGAGCTCGGCTCTAAGCTGCTTCATCTGACCTTAGCCAAGGTCCGGTAACCAGCAATGATATCACTTGTTTGTTAGAGTGCATATAAGGCAAGGTTTTCTGGGGGTTCTTTGTCAGAGTGATGCCATGATGGGATGGTGTCTCCCGAACCGGAGCCTGTTTGGCCAAAATACTTAGAACTGTATTGTTGCTGGCGTATAGAATATAGGTATATTTGCTTATCTTTGTATTTTGGATATAACCAACACCAAGTGGCCTTTGGACTAACACAGGAATGTTTGTGTGGAAACGGAGTCATGGTAGGCCTAATACAATTATTAGGAAAATTTATTTCCAGCAGCAGCATTCAGACTTCTATAAAGTTGCTCATTTATTCTTTGCCTAGGGCTCACAGTCAGCAGTTGTTTTGGTGGGAACCTTTTCCTGTTTTTAGTCTTGCTGTAAAAATTAGTGGTTATTAAATGGAAAGATATGTAAGCTAAGAAAGGCTAGTTATGTAAGATAAGGCTAATCAGATCTCATGCTTTGTGGGGCTAGCTGATTGGCTCTGGGAATCAGGAAGGAATATTCTCACCCACATGAAATCCCATGTGCAGAATTACTGAGAAGGTGGGGTATTATGGGGGTTTATTACTTCAGAGGAATACAGGTTTTGGTCACTGCTGAAGGTGAAATACCAGGCTTGGAGGAATAGTGGTCTAACAGTACATCAGTTTAATGGTTCCAGCACTGAAAGGTGGGGGCGGGGGTGGGGGGAGAGGAGGGAAGCAGCAGCAGACTGCACTGAAGATATTTGGGAGGGGAGATTTGGGGCTGTGAAGCACTAACACCTTTCAAAAGATGTCTTTGTAGTGATGAGTTCTTCTCCTCCTCCCTGCCTTACAGATGACTTCCAATGGGTTGGGCTCCATAGATGATATTGAAACAGGTAAAGCTTTCTCCTTTCTGTTTCTCATGGCAGCCGTAAGGCACCTGCTCAGGTTGGCTGGACTAATAGTTGCTTTGTCTTCATTTGGACCTCTTTTGCTTCCTGACTTTGGAGACTGGAAGAAACCAGCCTAGCGGGGATGGGGGCAGGAGGTGGTATGGAGCAGGAGTATATGGAGGTGCTGTTCTTTATATTGGTTTCTCTTCACTTCAGAATCCTCAGTAAACTGTTAAGACACTGATAGAGGGGGAAATCAGGTTAAGAAGGCACTTGCTAGGAGAACCTTGTACAACAGAAATCTAGCTATCCAAGCAGAACAAGGGACATGTCATATTTTTGGATAAATGGGGACTAATCAATGCAAATAACAAACACATGGGGACGTAACCTATTTTCAGCTCTAAAGCCGGGTTTGAACACATGCGATTCTGCTGTACATTCCCAACCAAAACAACTTTAAAGTTAAGACTGTAGATATGGAGCCGTGCTTTGAATACACGCTCCCCTCCAGAGACATTAGAATTGGAGCCTTCTATGTTTAGAACCCCAGGAAACGCAGAGTGAAAGTTGCAAGGTTGCACTCTTCCTGCCAGGGACTAAACTACCTTAACTCTATTTCCCCCCCCCCCCCCCCCCGGTAGAAATGCCACTCCGACACTCGCCCTTCTTAACCGCGTATTGAAAACCATGCTCCACCTCACATTGGTTTTTATTTGTTCCTTGCATAAATGTCTGCAATGCTAACTATGGCTGGGCCCCATTAAAGGGCTCCATTTTCTGATCTGGGTGTATGACGTTCGTATGTGGAAACACGTTAGCTCTGTGCTTAATGACTCTTGAATAATTGACTATCACATGGAATCATAAGACCCAGACCTGTGAGGTGATGAGCGTCTCTTATGAGCCTTCAGGACGTCGCAGAATTGGGCTGTTAATGCAGAGTGAGGAATGATTGCTTTCGCTTTGCTATTTGTCTGCTCAGGAATTGGTATATGTACTGTGTACGACCACAAAGCAGCCCAATCACTAATCAGAGGAGATGAAGGCGTTCTAGTTTTGGGGTTGCTGATAATGTTTTGGGGAGATTCTATGGCCTGTGTTATACAGGAGGTCAGACTAGATGATCACAGGGGTGGGTCCCTTCGGGCCTTGGAATCTCTGAACATGGAACTCTTTAGAGTGGATGGAGAAGGTGGTAGTATTTTTCTGATTTTTTTTCTTTTCAGGGCATCGCTACGGGGGCAGAATGAAGGTAGTTTGGGTGCCTGGTTTGAGACTTACATGTGTAACTCTGCATCTCCTGGGGGTCTAACGTTTGGACTGTTTCTTTTTAAATTCTAACAGTTTTGCAGGATAGAGCGTGCTCAGGTGACAAACATGTGCTTGCCACCTTAACTTCACCTTAACAGAGTATTTGGGGGTGGGGAGGTGGGGCGGGGGGAGAATTGCCTCATTTTCGAATAGTCAGAACACTGGGCCAGAGGGTGAAGGAAGCTGTAGGGAAAGTTGTCTCTCCTTCCCCCCCCCCATCACCCCTACAACTATTGAGGGAAGCCTCAGTAACACAGTAAAGATCTTTAAGCCTGTCTCCTGCAGACATCGAGGGGAGGGGTACTCAAGAGTTAGGCACCACTCTGGCAAGGGCATCTGGTGAGTCTTCAAATGTATGTTTGGGGACCCAATATTCTGTATTCTTTGGAGGCTTGTCTGGGCTTCCTTACCCTGCTCCCCTCCCCAGTCAGGGTTTGGGTGTCTCCCTCCCTTCCCCAACAGGGAAGCTCAGAACTTAGAGAGCCTGAGAAGTGGGTTTTAGGGGAGGGGGGCAGCACAGGGGCAGCAAGGAGCAGAGGTGCTGGGAGGACAACTGAGCTCTGCAGGAGGAGGCAGTTCAGAAGCATTTAAAAACCACCGGACAATGGGGTATAGAGTAACTGGACTCATGGGGTCACGACCGGACACCACTGAATTCAATAGCAATTTTGCTGTTGACTTCAGTGAGACCAAGATTTGGCCTGCAGACACTTCCCAGGCACCATCATGGGAGGTGAGCATTGTCTGGCTATTCACGAGACATTCTGCGAAGGCCTTTGGGAGGTCTGAGACAAAAAACAAAGGCCAAGAATCCCTGAAACTGGAGCTGCCAATCTATAAAGGTTTCACCTGCTAAGTGCTTGAGGTCCAACTAAGTTGTACATCTTGTGTTCTTTGGCCAAGCTGCACTCGGCTCACTCCCAGGCACCATGTGACTGGCTTTGTCTTCCCCCCCTCCCTCCCCCTTGCAGACTTCTCCATGGACCTGCAGTGCATCCCTGCTCCCCTTGCCACCTCCATCCCTGTGAGCGAGGGTGCAGCCCTTTCAGCTTCTGACATGGATGCAAAGGGCCTGCCCACCTCTCTGCCTGCCGCCCCACTGCTCCATTCTCCGGATTGTGTATCCCTGCCCGTGCCCGAGAGTGTGGAGGACTTCACAGATGGGGAGGTTATTGGGGAAGAACTGGACTCTCTTCTGGATTCCCTGGCTGACGGGTCACAGTACCCTCTAGTAAGAGCTCCGGTCGTGTTCTGAATCCATCCTTTAGAGCATGTTCTCTCTCTCCTCGCTGTCGCGTGTTCGTCTGGCAGTGTGTGCTCAGTCCCTTTCTTTCTTCCCATCGCTGGCTTGTGCCTCTCTAAGGAGCCCATCTTAGATCTTGGCTCATTGGACGGCCTAGTGTGAGTGGAATACATAAATCCAGATGGAGGGGCTAGACCCCATGGGAATGAAGATAGCCCCTTTCCCCCTTTCACCCCTTGCTTGTCAGTGTTTGGGGGTGAAAATGGGCCCGGAGGGTAGAGGCTGGCTTATTGCTCTGAACTGAAGTTAAGTGCTGTGCACTCTGGAGTGGGAGACAGTTATACTCGCTGCGGTAGTGTGCTCTGTCCATCCACCCATCTCTCTGACACATGCTTCCTCCAGTCCTTTCTCTAACATGATTTCTCTGCCCCCTTTTCCTCACAACTCTCAAAGTCTCTGGTCCAGGGAACCATTCCCACCAACTTGCCTACTGAGATGCCTCAGCTGATCCCTGTGTTTCCGGGCGGAACCCCTCTGCTGCCCCCTGTGGTGACAGCCAACATCCCGATTAACCAACATCCACTGCCACCTGCCTCCTTCGGCCTGGTGATGGATCCCACCAAGCAGCTCTCCTCTTCTGTCCTGGATGCCTTTGAGCCCACTGGGGGCAGTGGTGGCTCCCCCTTGGATTCTCTGGATTCACTGGACCTGCTCCCGTACACAGAGCCACGGCTCGATGCCCTGGACGCCTTTGGGACTAGCAGGGGCTCACTGGATGCCCTGGATTCCTTTGCTATAGGTAGGTGCAGGGCACAGAGGAGTGGGGGTTGCAGGCATTTGTGGCTGTGACAGTGCCCCTAGAACACTGTGTTTAGCTCTGAGCATTTCCACAGCAGACAGATGTCAATGCCAGAGAAGAGCGAGACCAATAATTAAGCTTCCAGATAATTGATCGAGATGGAGGAAAGATTAAAAGAACTAAATATCAGCATGGCTTGTCTGAGCGATAATGGGGGAGTGGTGGGGTGTGACCGCTGATTACAAGCATCTGCAGGGTGTAGACACCAAGGAGGCAGAGCTGTTGTTCAGGGTTATCCCAGGGGGTAAAGCTCGAGTAATGAGGGGACATTCAGGCTTGATATCAAAGAAACATTGCCTGACACTGGTCTCCTAAGGGAAGTTGTGGGAGCCCTTTCATGCCAAGTCATTTAAAACAGACTTTGGCAAAGTCTTGGCAAATCTACTGTAGGGCAGGATTTTGCATTGGGCAGGGTGGGATGGACTAGATGGTTTAGTCAGTCTTTGCCTCCTTTGATCTCTGTGAGCAATAAGTGTCATAGCCCAAAGAGCACTCCAGTCATGTTCTGTGGAGCCGGGCTCTGGAGGGAGATCAGGTAAGGAGCATTTCAGCCCCTTGGGGCATAGGTAGGCTGCATGGGGATGTTACAGCAGACTGAATGCTGGAGCATCACAAGCGGAGAAGAGGTTGCCCAGTGAGGACTGTGCTGGAACCTAGGCTCCCGTCTGCGCTGAATTCCTTTGGTCTCTTGCTGTTTGTGAAAAGTACCCTTCAGGCAGCTGGCAGTGGGGGTCTGTTGCCTTTGGGGATTTCAGAAAAGGGGAGGCTCTTGCAGAAGTTTTCAAGTCTCTGCCCTGGGTACTGGATGTTCCTTGAAGATAAAAAGAATTAAAAAACTGTTGAACAAGCTCAAATCTCTGTCTCGGGCATCAGAGCAGCTTCTGAAAGTGAGATGTATGTGTTTGGGATTTTTCTTCCTCTGCCCAGAAGAAGCTGGTCCTCAGGAACTGCGACACACTGCTGGCAGCCAGAAACCATCTCCTGCGGTGAGTGAGCTGCTACCTCTGCTGGATGTACCAAGGTGCCCATGTGCCATGGGAGTGGGGAGGGCACGGGGCTATTCTTGCACTCTGGGCCCTTTCTTAATCAGTTCCAAAATCTGGTGGCTTCAGTTACCCTGCCCTGTGTGCGTAACCTCCTTCCCACTCGCCCCGTGTGGTGGCAGGGCTGTGTAGAGGCCTTTCTCCATATGTGGTCGCACAGCATTTTCCCCTTCCTTCTTTGTCCCCTCCCCCACTGTATCACTATGGTCTGAATGGAGTTAAATGCTCCACTCCAGTCTCCGTCAGGCATGGGATTGTACATTGGTCTCACTGGGTCTGAGGTTGGGCTGAGGCTTTTCCTCTCAGGAGCTCTCAGGAGATCTGCCTCTATCTAAACTAGGTTATTGAGTGGGACTGGGACATCGCTGAACCTCCGTCCTTCCTGTTTTCTTTCTGTCTGACACGTTGCACGGCAGGGTTAGTTCTTTTGTTCAAGTGCCGTGGAATGCACAACTCATTGTGCTGGAAGGTGGGGGAGAGAAGCCCTTCCTCCAGGGATGAAGAAAGAGCTGTTGTCTCCTGAGTTGCTGGCCCTTCCGTGGGGAAGGAGAGGTCCTTCTCTGCTGCAGATAAATTGCCCATTGAGTATTTGAAAACACAACTCTGGTGTTCCTGTTGCCGTTTCTGAACCGCCTGCTGCTGGTGGCGGCCATCTTGCTGAGGCACGAGCTCTGTTGTGTGTTTGCATGGTCATGAAGGGGCCCAGTGTTAGTCTGGGGGCCAGTTTCTGTCCATTGGGTGTGAGGTATAGAAGAGGGATGTGTGTGGTTTTTTTTGTCTTTCAGGTCAGCCTCAGTGGGGTGAGTCACCCTACCATCCCCAAGGGGGCAGAGCTCCTGCAGTCTCAACCAGAGGCGGTGATGCCCAACACTGCCCTGCTCGTGAAGAACCCCCTGGCGTCCACTCATGTCTTCAAGCAAGCCTGCCACCTCTGCTACCCCAAAACAGGTGATGTGCTTATGACACCCGCAGCAGTTCGTGTGCTTGGGGATTGTTTTCCCTCTTGCTGATCGGGTCCTCCTTTCCCATAGGCCCCAAGGCTGGTGACTACACTTACCGGGAAGGCCTGGAGCACAAGTGCAAGCGGGACATATTGCTAGGGAGACTGCGAAACTCTGAAGACAAGACCTGGAAGAGGATCCGGCCCCGACCCACCAAAACCAACTTTGTGGGATCCTATTACCTGTGCAAAGGTGAGCTTGGGAGGGGGGCTGTGAGGCATATGCCAGCAGAGGTAGCAGGGGAGCTTGCAGCAGGGATTGCGTGCTCCCTCTGGAGGCTTCTCGCTCCTTCATGAAATGATCGCTGGGTTTCAGGGGTTGGGGGAGCCGGGGGGGAATGAGAACCAGAGACAAGACGGATGAACCCGTAACACATGGTAGAAAACGGGAGCTTCGCACAGCGGAGCAGCAGCTGGTGCTATCGCTCTGGGTACAGGATGGCTTGGAAAGAGCGATGCGCCTGGCCGCTGGAAATTTCACAGGGTGGTGGGAATGGCAGGACTGCAGCCTGCTTCTCTCAAAGCAACCAGTTTTAGGTGCCCTGCTGAGACGGAGAGCCTGTCTCCCGCTGGCACTGAACTACTAATACTGCTCCCACCAGCACGTGCTGGGACTTTGGTTCTGGCCAGAGCCCTCCCTGCTGAGTAACCAACCCTGCTGCGGGGCCCTGGGGCTTTCCCAAGAAGTTCCCCATCCTAGGCCAGACCAGGCCCAACCCTGCTCAATGTATGAGATGTAACCAGATTAATCTCTGAGGTGGTGTAACTATAAAGTGTCTAATGAGGGGCCAAAAGCTCAGGCTTTATGTCTTTCTTAACTCTTCAGTTTTAGCTCCTTGTGAGTTGTGAGGAGCAGGGCGAGGTGACAAGGGCGAGCTCAGTTTCTGACCTGGCCCCCCTCCATGCGGGGTGCTCTGCTCTTTGTTGCTTTGTAGATATGATTAACAAGCAGGACTGTAAGTACGGAGATAACTGCACCTTCGCGTACCACCAGGAGGAGATTGACGTGTGGACGGAGGAAAGGAAGGGAACACTCAATCGTGACCTCCTCTTTGACCCGCTGGGAGGGATCAAGCGGGGCAACTTGACCATTGCCAAGCTCCTGAAGGAACACCAGGGCATCTTCACCTTCCTTTGCGAGGTAAAGGGAGGAAGAGGAGGGGGGAGCACCGTTTTCTTGGGGAATGAGCTGTAGGCACAAACTTCACACATTCCCTGTTGTTGCAGATATAAGTGCCCGCGTTAGTGGTGCAAATCCAAAATGTAACTCTACTGTAAGTGCGTGAAAGAGACAGGCTCCCTTCTGCTTCATCCCACCCTAGATCAGCTGTCAGTGTGCAGCCGGACCATTGGTCCATCCTGGCCAGTATCCGGCCTCCAGAAGCAGCCGTTCCCTGTTGCTTCAGAGGAAGGTGACAAAACGGAACAATCCGCGATGTACCTGAGCAACTGTGCGATGCTGTAGGTGTGTGTGTGGGGGGGTAACTCCTCCCTGCCCCCTGCAGGTGGTCAGCTCACGCCCGGAGCATGCAGTTTGACTACCTTGGGCTTTCATAGCTAGCAAGGTAGTTAATAATCATAACTTTGACCCGGCTTTTTGACAAACCATAACCATGTGATGGGAAAAATCCCCATCTGAAGCAAATTAGTGTCACTTGTTTATAGATTCTAAGGCCAGAAGGGACCATTGTGATCATCTAGTTTGACCTCCTGCACAACACAGGCTGTTTTGAAGCTAGTAGAGCTACCTTGATTTACATCAACTGAGGATCTGGCCCTCTCTGTCTTGACCTCCTGCAGCAGCATGTTCCCCAGGGTGACTGTGTGTGTAAGGAACATGACTTTTGTTTTGGACATACGCGGCTTTAATTTCCCCTATCGTTTCCCCTTGCTTTTGCATTTTTGGATAAAAAGAAGGGAATTATAGGTTGACCTGGTTGAAATTTTTCCAACTGTGATGAAAAAACTGTTGGAATGTCAAAAAAAAAAAAAAAGCCAAAAATTCTGTTTGGAAATGTTTGCAAAATGTGTTTACTGGTTTCCAAGCAGCTCTACTGCTTAAGTTTCCATCAGGCTTGTTCTAATTTTTGGACCTCTCGAGTAAGTTCCCTCTGGCTCTTCTCCCTTCCAAGTGAAATGATCCCAGTCGGGGTGAGATCTCTGGCAGCATCTCTCCTTTTTTCCTGCTCTCTGAGATTTCCTAGTGTGCTGATTGTTCCCTTCTCAGATCTGCTTTGACAGCAAACCCCGGATAATCAGCAAAGGGACCAAGGACTCTCCAGCTGTCTGCTCCAACCTTGCTGCCAAACACAGCTTCTACGACAACAAGTGAGTGAACTGGCCCGTGCAGTGCCTGCCGGAGTAATCCCGCTAGAGCCCAGCCAGCTAGCTCATGTTACTTGCCCATTTCTTCCTCTCATCCCCAGCACATGAAAGCACAAGGTGTGATACGTTGCGCTGCATGTCTGACCTCTGGTGCCAAGGGATTTGGAGCCAGATCAGAGCCCATTGATGTCAGTGGCAAGACTGCGGTTGACTCCAATGAGCTTGGATCTGGCCTATGCTGCACAGGGGTTCAGAGGTCAGATATTTTAAACAAGGTGGTGCAAGGTGTCTGCCTGAAGTGCTCCGGGGTTGGGGACAAGGCATGACCCAGGACTTCGATCCACCCAGATTGTTAGTGACTCCTAGGATCGGCTTTAACACCCACCCGTGCCTCCGCCGGCTCAGTGAATGCGGGGAGGAGGAAAGGTGAAGAGTCAATCCGTTGATCCCTTGTGTTTCTCTGGCTCGGCCATTTCCCCACTGTAGGTGTTTGGTTCATATTGTGCGTTCCACCTCCCTGAAATACTCTAAGATCCGCCAGTTCCAGGAGCACTTCCAGTTTGACGTGTGCCGGCATGAGGTGCGCTATGGCTGCTTGCGTGAGGACAGCTGCCACTTCGCTCACAGCTTCATCGAGCTCAAGGTCTGGCTGCTGCAGCAATACTCGGGTAAGCGTGCCGCTGGGTGTGGCTGTGGGGTGGGGAGCGAAGGGAAGAGAAGCAGAGAGCGTGTGCTCGTGCCTTCTCCAGCCCAGGTACTGTGCCACTGGGGACAGAGAGAGGGCCTGGCAGGGGGCTCTGTCAGAGTTCAGGAAATTTTATGTTCTCTCTCAATACACGCACTCCCTTCCATCTCCCGGCTTGTAGGAGATAGAGGTGGGACCGTGAGAGGTCGGCTCTTCCAGTGTGGTTGCCAGGTTTGTCTGTCTAGGGGCAATCCTGGGAATTCTAGCCCAGCGAGCCTTTACCTCAGGACCATGTGTGTTGGAGGAAATGCTCGTTAGAAGCAGAGTCCTAGAACAGCTAGGTGATCGGGACATGGCAGGGATAAGCTGGTGCAGCTGCAGTGAAAGGAAAGTGGGCCCCTCTGATGTTTTGCTTCTTTGTACACCGTCACAAAATAGTGGTAACCAATGGGATTTCTCTGAACGTTCAAAAAACTTTGATAAAGCCACTCCCAAGAGTCTGTTATGGAAACTATGTAGTTGGCAATAGGCCGTCCGCCCCCTCTTGGAGCACGCTCTTCAATTCAGGTCACTTACATAATGGCACGGAGATCTCTTCAGTCTGATTTTTCTCTCCCCTCCAAGTGCTTTGTCTGATTCTCTGACTCACTGCATGCTGAGCAGAGATTTTCACTGACCTGTCCCAGGATGAAGCCCAACTCTTTTTCTTGCGTTGGAACAGTTGACGGAGAACCCAGCAGTGTGTTTGGAGGGGTTCGGCCGAAATGAGAAGACCTGTTTAGGCAGGCAAAGGCCATTTAGGCAGGCTCCTAAACCTGTGGCAGTTCCACTTGGTGCCCATCCGGAGGGGAAAGCAGAGAAATACCTGCCTGCCTCTCAGGGTGCTTGTGTGGCCTGTCGTACTCATGGCCTCTGTAGTATTTAAGCACCTCCTGAGTACATAAAAAGAGAAATAACGGATATAATCTCCATCCTCCTCCTCAGCCTGGGTGTGTGCGTGTGTGGGTTTTGCATTTAGTTGCGCAGGGGACTCACTCCATGCTCATTCCTGTCTCTGCAGGAGTGAGTGCCGTTATCTAGGGGCAGGCCCTGGGAAAGCTTTGTCTCCGGCTCACTCCAGACCCTGCCCTCCATGGCTGACGGTCCCAGTGAAATGTAGCTGCCGTGGCAGTTCATGGTTATGGAGGGAGAGAGGCTCTCTTGGGGACCTAGGCCAATCCCATGGAGAGCTTTGACCAGCAGGGCTGGGAGCTTAACTTGGACTCTGTTCACTGGTGAGCCAGTGCAAGGGTGGTTGTACTGGAGGTGATGTGTTCACAGTGACCTGTGTTGCTAAGCAAGTGGGCTGCTGCGTTTTGAAGCCACTTGAACTTTCTCAGGCTTTGTTCTAGGGCTGATGAATTGCACTCCTCAAGCCTGGAGGACACACATGCCTGGGCCACCACAGCCAGATGGGTGCAATCTTCTGGCGAGTAGCAGATGGTAGTGGGCATTCTTTTGCCACTATCCAACACTTGGATTTTTTTGGACTCCTTGGGCAGTTGCCCTACATACCGGGGGATGGTACAGAGGAAGGTGACAATGTCGAAATGTAAATAGTTGGCTTTAGGTTTCACATTCCTATCCCATTGAGATGCTTGGGCAGTTCACACCTCTCAGGGTATGTCTACACTACAAAATTAGGTCGAATTTATAGAAGTCGATTTTTTTAGGAAGCAATTTTATACAGTCAATTGTGTGTCCCCACTAAGCACATTAAGTCGGCAGAGTGTGTCCACAGTACCGAGGCTAGCGTCGACTTTCGGAGCGTTGCATTGTGGGTAGCTATCCCACAGTTCCCGCAGTCTCCGCCACCCATTGGAATTCTGGGTTGAGCTCCCACTGCCTGATGGGGCAAAAACATTGTCGCGAGTGGTTTTGGGTACATGTCATCAGTCATCCCTCCCTCCGTGAGAGCAACGGCAGACAATCGTTTCGCGCCTTTTTTCCGCGCAGGCACCATACCACGGCAGCTCAGCTCAGCCGCCACTGTTGTGTCCTGGATGCTGCTGGCAGCAGACGGTACAATAGGGCTGCAAACCATCGTCACGCTTCCGCTGCCACTCTGCTCTCCTGCAGATGCCATAATACGGCAAGCATGGAGCCCGCTCAGATCACCGCGGCAGTTATGAGCATTGTAAATGCCTCGCGCGTTATCCTGCAGTATATACAACACCAGAACCTGCAAAAGCAGGTGAGGAGTCGATGGCAGCGCAGCGACGAGAGTGATGAGGACATGGACACAGACTTCTCTCAAAGCATGGGCCCTGGCAATTTGGACATCATGGTGGTAATGGAGCAGGTTCATGCCATGGAATGCCGATTCTGGGCCCAGGAAACAAGCACAGACTGGTGGGACTGCATAGTGTTGCAGGTCTGGGATGATTCCCAATGGCTGTGAAACTTTCGCATGCGTAAGGGCACTTTCATGGAACTTTGACTTGCTTTCCCCTGCCCTGAAGCGCAAGAATACCAAGATGAGAGCAGCCCTCACAGTTCACAAGCGAGTGGCAATAGCCCTCTGGAAGCTTGCAATGCCAGACAGTTACTGGTCAGTTGGGAATCAATTTGGAGTGGGCAAATCTACTGTGGGGGCTGCTGTGAGCCAAGTAGCCAATGCAATCACTGAGCTGCTGCTATCAAGGGTAGTGACTCTGGGAAATATGCAGGTCATAGTGGATGGCTTTGCTGCAATGGGATTCCCTAACTGTGGTGGGGCAATAGATGGAACGCATATCCCTATCCTGAGACCAGAGCACCAAGGCAGCCAGTACATAAACCGAAAGGGATACTTCTCAATGGTGCTGCAAGCACTGGTGGATCACAAGGGACGTTTCTCCAATATCAATGTGGGGTGGCCAGGAAAGGTACATGATGCTCACATCTTCAGGAACTCTGGTTTGTCTGAACGGCTGCAGCAAGGGACTTACTTTCCAGACCAGAAAATAACCGTTGGGGATGTTGAAATGCCAATAGTTATCCTTGGGGACCCAGCCTACCCCTTAATGCCGTGGCTCATGCAGCCATACACAGGTACCCTGGACAGTAGTCAGGAGCTGTTCAACTATAGACTGAGCAAGTGCAGAATGGTGGTAGAATGTGCATTTGGACGTTTAAAAGCGTGCTGGCGCAGTTTACTGACTCGGTTAGACCTCAGCGAAACCAATATTCCCATCTTTATTACTGCTTGCCGTGTGCTCCACAATATCTTTGAGAGTAAGGGGGAGACATTTATGGCGGGGTGGGAGGTTGAGGCAAATCACCTGGCTGCTGATTATGTGCAGCCCAACACCAGAGCGGTTAGAAGAGCACAGCAGGACGCGCTGCACATCAGAGAAGCTTTGAAAACTAGTTTCATGAAACTCTGTGAAAGCTCTGTTTGTTTCTCCTTGATGAAAACTCGCCCCCCTGGTTCACTCTACTTCCCTGTAAGCCAACCGCCCTTCCCTCCCCCCTTCGATCACTGCTTGCAGAGGCAAAAAGTCATTGTTGTTTCAAATTAATGCATTCTTTATTAATTAGTCACAGAAATAGGGGGATAACTGCCAAGGTAGCCCGGGAGGGGTGGTGGAGGAGGAAAGCACTGGGTGGAGTGGTGGAGGAGGGAAGGACAAGGCCACACTGCACTTCAAAACTTATTGAATGCCAGCCTTCTATTGCTTGGGCAGCCCTCTGGGGTGGAGTGATTGGGTGTTCTTGGGCATCTGGGTGAGGAGGTTATGGAACTTGGGGAGGAGGGTGGTTGGTTACACAGAGGCTGCAGTGGTGGTCTGTGCTCCTGCTGCCTTTCCTGCACCTCAACCATAGTCCGGAGCATATCAGTTTGCTCCTCCAGTAGCCTCAGCATTTGCTCCCGCCACCTCTCATCTCGCGTGTCCCTCCTGTCCTCGCATTCATTTTGTGCTTTCCTCATTGTTTGCCTCCACGCATTCTGCTGGGCTCTTTCAGTGCGGGAGGACTGCATGAGTTCAGAGAACATTTCATTGTGAGTGCAGTTTTTTTCGCCTTCTTATCTGCACTAGCCTCTGGGACGGAGATGATAGTGGTAGCGTTGAAACATTTGCAGCTGCGGGAGGGGAAAAAAGGGAGAATTGGGTTGACCATTTAAAATGGGTTGGCCATTTAAAAGGAGAGGCTAAGGTTTTCGGGTTAACGTGCAACTAACCCCCTCCCCCCCCGCCACACACTCCCAATTCTCTGGGATGATCGCTTCCCCCTTACCCCCCACTGCGTGGCTAACAGCGGGGATGATTTCTTTTCAGCCACAGGCACACAGCCCAGCAGGAACGGCCACCTCTGAATGTCCCCTTAATAAAATTCCCCTATTTCAACCAGGTGACCATGAATGATCTCACTCTCCTGAGGATAACAGAGAGATAAAGAACGGATGTTGCTTGACTGCATTCCAGTATCTGTACTGGCTGGGAAAACATCCCAAGTCTTCAGGGCAAATTAATCATTAAACATGCTTTCTTTTAAACCATGCATTATATTTACAAAGGTACACTCACCAGAGGGGCCTTCTCCGCCTTCATGGTCCGGGAGCCCCCCTTGGGAGGGTTGGGAGGGTACTGGGTCCAGGGTGATAAACAGTTCCTGGCTGTCGGGGAGACAGCGCACAGCGGGCTAGCAGAGAAAAACTATCTTCATCCTCCTCCTAACCCTCATCTTCCTCGTCCCCCAAATCCTCATCCCTGTTGCATGAGACTCCCTTGCAGGTGTCCACGGACAGGGTGGGGTAGTTGTAGGGGCATCCCCTAGAATTGCATTGAGCTCATGATAGAAGCGGCATGTCTGGGGGTCTGACCCGGAGCGGCCGTTTGCCTCTTTGATTTTTTGGTAGGCTTGCCTGAGCTCCTTAAGTTTCACACGGCATTGCTGCAGGTCCCTGTTATAGCCCCGTCCTTCATGCCCTTGGAGATTTTTTTCAAATATTTTGGCATTTCAACTTTTGGAACGGAGTTCGTATAACACGGATTCGTCTCCCCAGACAGCGATCAGATCCAGTACCTCCTGTTCAGTCCATGCTGGAGCTCTTTTGTATTCTGGGACTCCATGGTCACCTGTGCTGATGAGCTCTGCATGGTCACCTGTGCTGATCAGCTTGCCACGCTGGCCAAACAGGAAATGAAATTCAAAAGTTCACAGGGTTTTTCCTGTCTACCTGGCCAGTGCATCTGAGTTGAAAGTGCTGTCCAAAGCAGTCACAATGGAGCACTCTGGGATAGCTCCCGGAGGCCAATACCGTCGAATTGCATCCACACTACCCCCAAATTCGACCCGGCGATGTTGATTTCAGTGCTAATCCCCTCATCGGGAAGGAGTACAGAAATCTATTTTAAGATCCCTTTAAGTTGACAAAAATGGCTTCGTCGTGTGGACGGGTGCCGGGTTAAATTGATCTAATGCTGCTAAATGCGACCTAAACTCATAGTGTAGATCAGGGCTCAGAGCCATTGTTTCAGGCTGTCTTCATACACAAGAGGACAGCACTGTTTGTACTTGGAAGGTTTTTTTTACACAACCACAAGGTCAAGAAATGTGATTTTAAAACTAAAAAGATTTTTGAGCAGGATCTTCTGGTAAGAGGTTGGTTTTATCCTACATTCTGGAATTGCAGAATGCATGAGGGCTGGAAGAAGTGAACCCAGAATGACATTATGCAGTCTTTCCTGGGGGCTAACCCCACCTTCTATCAACAAGGAGATAACCAACAAAACACTGGTTTGAGTACCAAACATAGGGTAGCTGCTGCTCCAGAGGCATTTCTGGGTGTGCTTGAATAATAAAAATGCTTACCTAGTGCTTTGGATTTCCTCAACACACTGTACAGACTTTAACAAAATGAATGCCCCAACATGCTTGGAAAGCTGCCAGATGGTATTATTTCATGGATGGGGAAACTGAGGCACAGAATATTCTGACTTGTCCAGGGCCACACAGCAGGTCATAAGTATAGAGTTTCTTGGCTTCCGACCCTCTGGACTAGACAGGCTCTCAGAGCCAAGAGAGCATTCACGTGGTACTCTGTAATAGCAAAGCTAACATAATAACAGCTTTCAGTGACTGTAATATATACAGCTTTGCTGCCTTTCTGTATCAGTGGGGCCTTATTAAAGCAACCTTCTGGTGTTTTTGGTTTCAATGCGCTGGAAATTGGTCAGACATCTTAAACATCCTTCATACACCATCTCTAAACTGCACGACAACGAGATAATTAGGCTTGGCAGTAACCCAGCTAGTTAAAGATGTCTCACCACATAGTGCTCCACTGACTACATGCTTGTACGCCTGCTAGAAAATTAACAAGTTCTCACTGTTCGGTGCTCTGAGAATCTTAATGCTGGTTGGTTCTCTCCACGCTGGTAGTGTAGGCAAAGGCTCTGGTTCAGATCCTTGAACCCATCAAGGAGTTAACTCCTGAGATAAGTTGTGGCCAAGGCAATGTTTCTGTAAGAGTCTTTTTCTTACCAACTTTAGCAAAATTGAAATAGGACATTTACTTTGAAACAAGAGTGTCTACACACAGACTTGCAGCAAAGTATGACAAGGTGTGAATTACACCTGATTTAGTTATTTAGTGACAGTTTGTGTGTAGCTCAGCCCTTGTGTGTAGACAAGTCACACAAGTTGTATACTGGACACAGTTTTAGTGGTATAAATATGCTTATGCCTCTTCTTGTACAGGAAAAGCTATGCTGGTATAAGGTATCTTTATACCGATATAACTGTCCACACTAGGAGCTATACTGATAAACAATCATACCCCTAACCAATATAGCTATACTAGTACAAAAACTGTAGACCTTTATCCTCAACTAAATATGTGGATGTCTTGTTAGTGGGAGGAGCCATAGTTGGTATCCAGTAAAATGTACGGCCCGCTATTTGGGTTTTGGGTTTTTGTTTTGAGTGGATTTGTTAAGTCACCCAGTTTTGATTAGGGATTTTCCATAGACAGACTGAATCTGGGAGCCAGGAATTAGCTTAGACTTTCAAGATCGATCAGAGACTGTTTGACTCAGGGGAATGTGATATACAGCAGAACCTCAACGCTACGAACACCAGAGTTCTGGACTTACCGGTCAACCGGACACTCTCTGGAACTGGAAGTCATGAGGCAGCAGCGGAGAGACAGACAGACATCTTCTCTCCCCTCCCCCCAAATATTTACTGCCTCAGAGCTTTAGCCCTGGGGCTCAAGGCTTCGGGCGGGGGATGAGGTTGGGGTTGCAGCCGCATGGTGGGGGGGGGGAGTCAGGACTCTGGGCAGGGGGTGGACAGGGCTTCTGACCCACTGGAGCACCAGGGTCAGGGCTTTAGATCAGGGGGGTGCTGGGGTTCGGTTTTGTGGGGGCGCTGGAGCTTGGAGCTTTAGCTAGGGGGGGAGTGCTGGGGTGGAAACTGGCCCCCTTCCCGGCCCCCTTGTAGCTAAATCACCGAACCCCAGTGCCCCCTGCATGGCTCTGAGCCCCGGTGCTCCTGAGGATCAGAAGCCCATTCCCGAGGTGTCCCTAACTCTGACGTTCTACTGTATGCAGCCTTTCGTCTTAAGGCACCAGCTCCAACCCGGCCGCAGGTTGGTAGTAATGTACAAGACCTCTGCTGACTGGTCAGTGCTCTGCGTGAAATCGTTTGGTGGGTCTTTGTCAAGATTTTGTAGGACAAGTGTCCACATCTTAGTCACTGGCTCCTTTGTTGGCAATTTCTGTCTCAGCAGGCAGGCCAAAGACTGACTGAGTCATGGAGACTGAATTCTTCTCTCTCTTCTGGGGTGTTGATTCACATGGGCGAGAAAGAGAGTGAGTGTAGAGGAAATGTGAACTTCCTTGGCCTGTGGTGAACCTGTTCTGGTGATAAGTAAAAGGCCGGAGTCTCCAGGGATGTGACTTCAGCACCTTTTTAGCCTGTAAACTAAATATCCATGTGATTCAGGCATGAACTGCAGCATTACTAGAAGTGGAGTCTTGGGCTGGTGATGGGAAAGGAGCCACACCACCCTCCCTCTCTCCCTCCTCGGTGCCTGGGTCAGCAGACTGGTGTGGGGATGCTCAGTCATGTCTCTGCTTTGTCGTTTTCAGGGATGACCCATGAAGATATTGTCCAGGAGTCTAAAAAGTACTGGCAGCTGATGGAGCACGCCAGCAAAGCCACCAGCAGCACGGTAAGAAGCCATGGGGACCCTGGGACTGGTTTGTGGTTTTGGAGCTGTTACTCGCACCTGTTCTAGGTAGTTCGGTGCCTTCCCCTCCCACTGCCGCTCTCCACCTATCAGAGAGAAAATATGGCGCCACCGGGGCCCCCTTTGCCTCCTGTGCACCATAGCAAGCAGGGTGGGAGTGAGCGCCTGACAGTGGCCCGGGCTGGACCTGAGGTGCTCTTCAGGGAAGGGTGAAGCCCTGCTGTTGCCACACTCCAACGCGAATGGCGCTCTGCACGGCCATGGAGGAGATGGGACCGCGCAGGAGCTGGCTTCTTCTCTAGCGTGAGGCATCACTTCCCGCATTCTCAGTCACGGTGAGGGCTGCCTTCCCCCCCTCTGTGTGCCTGGGGTGGAGCAAAGAGGATGGTGCCTGTTATGATGGGGGCAGGGGGCGATCAGAGGTGACACATGAGTGTAGATGGGGGGGGGGGGCGGTGTCACACAACTGAAAGGTTCTGTGGGGGCATGTGACCACCCTTTTCATGTTGCCTCTGCCTCCATCCCCTAAAACTTGATCTGTATGTAGACAAGATACGCCAGCAACTTCCTCTTCCTCCTGCTCTCTGCCCTGTGGCTGGCCTGCCCCTTGCAGAGCTTGAACACAGATGGGATGCGCAGTCCAGGATGGGTGGCGCCAGGGTGGGACGGTGCTTGGGGCTGGCTTGTCTCAGTTAACAAGAAGCTGCAGAATTATCAGCCACTTTTGGCTGGAGTGGGGATGTGACACCCACAAATCGCCTTCTCCTTAATAGAGACATTGGAGGCTGCTGCTGTTTCAATGCACTCCCAGCAGCTGCAAGCCCCCCCTTGTCCCCCCCCCCAGCCTGCTCCCCTCACTCACCCTGGGGCACTCGGACTGGATGGGGCTCCACCTGAGTTGCCTGGTGCTGGGCACCAAGTCGCAGCTCCTCTTCCCGATTTTGAAGATGCCCCTGACTCACCTCAGCAGGCAGCCTGCAAAGCAGGTGGCAGGAAGCGCTGGGACTCTAGCAGCAGAGAAGGAGAAGCAGCCCCATGTAGTGGGTGGGGGAGCTCAGCCAGCCACAGCCGCCCTGCTGCTTCCTTCCTTCCTCCCTCCCCGCGGACACATGGTGAGCACTGCTGCCTCCTCACTGCTAGGCATCCCGGCAAGAGGTGGCTTGAGAAATCTGGGGGGGCATGTGACCCTGTGTTCCCCCCACCCCCGCATCGCCTCTGCAGGGAAGGAAGACATCGTGCTCATGCAAGCCAGATCCCGTGGGGAGCAGTAACTGTCATACTGGTGCCGGGTTCAAACACACCTGTTAGGGTGGAGGAGCCCCTTTAAAAACAACTCCAGGGGACATGCAAGCTCAGGTGCTGGTGAAGCTGGTCATGCCAGGCAACCAACCCAGGGGAAGCTGGGGGACAGAGCAGATGGAAGGTATTGCCTGACCCCCTGGTTGTACTCTTCCTCTCCCCCCCCCCCTCCCCACAGGCTTTCAAGGCAGCGCTGACCCTGGAGAGGAGTGTTTTAAGCAGAGGCCACATTTGCCTCCTTCTGAGCTGTAGGGTTTAGGTGATGTCAGGCAGCCACAGCCCTAACCACTTGCTTGCTTTCTTGGTGGTGGTGGCTTGCATTGTGGAGCAGAGCCCAGCTGGTGATTAACTGTCTGAGCCCAGCCCCGCCCTGGGGTCAGATTAAAGCTGCTCTTGCATTAGAACACAGAGTTCTCTCTCCTTTAATTGCCTGGTGCAGCTGACAAGGTGAGAAAAGTAGGAGCAGAGTTTGTTTATGCCTCCAAGCAAGGCCTTGGCGTGCAAACCCCGCCGGGGGAGGCCTTGTTACCTCCTCCCACCACAAGGGGGTCTTTGCTTCCGTCTTCCACATATTGAGGAGTTGAGTGGCTCAACCAGGATGTAGAGGCCGTGCCTGGGTGGCAGAGAAACAATTCTTTGTTGGCACTGTAGAGACCACAGGAGCCAGTTCCCTCCCTGCAGAGCTGAAAATCTAGGATCCAGTCCTGTGAGACACTGAGTGTCCTCTGCTCCCATCAGAATCACTGTGAATTGAGGTGCCTCAGCCTAGCAGAGGGATCAGGTCCTAAAATGGACAATGTACAAACAATAAAGACAAAGGTTAGGGAGTAGGAAATAACACCTGAAATATGGGTTCCCCTTATTGCTAAAGGCCTGTAGCAGCGACATGTGCAGTGCCAGGATGAGGAGGACATCCGTGCCTGTGGGGATTGAAGACCAAGCTGACAGTTTCCAGGCCCCTTTGCTAACATTCTCATAAAGCTGCATGACAGCCAGGCACTGAGTTTTGTGGTGCTCTGCAACATAACAGAGCTGCAGGGCCCGTGTCCCTGCGTTTGTCGTGGGACATGTGGGATGCATTGTCAGTGTGGCTGGAAGGTGCTTGCTTATCACGCCGTCCCATGTCACGAGCATGGCGCTGGTTGGCCCCCAGCCTGACGCCAGTGCATAGCATTGTTTGTCTTTAAAAAGAGAGAGAGACTCCTGCAGTCAATTAAAGCCACATGTGTGCCTGGCAGCACACCACAGCTCTGGCACCAGTGAGTGTTCAGACAATAGGCTCAGGAGAGTCAGTAACTTGCTGCTGCAGACTGCAGGGCAGGGCTAGACCACTCGGCAGAGAGAGGCTTGTTTTTGCCTTTATTTTTCTCCAGCCTGAGCAGGCTAATCTGGCATAACATCCACCCAGCTTCACAACTCTGCAAAGACAACTTCCCAGGAGCACTGTGCAAACCAGCCCCTTCTCCCACCCTTAACTTAAACAGCTCCAAGGTCAGCTTCTCAGGGTGTCCTTCAGACAGCAGGAACAAGGCATCTCCTATACCAGTGGTTCCCAAACTTGTTCTGCCGCTTGTGCAGGGAAAGCCCCTGGTGGGCCGGGCCAGTTTGTTTACCTGCCGCGTCCGCAGGTTCGGCCGATCGTGGCTCCCGGTGGCCGCTGTTCGCTGCT
>NC_048298.1:89015763-89055631 GCF_013100865.1 Trachemys scripta elegans | reverse complement strand
TCCCTCGGCCTGCGCCGCTTCCAGCAGCCCCCATTGGCCTGGAGCAGCGAACTGCGGCAAGTGGGAGCCGCGATCGGCCGAACCTGCAGACGCGGTAGGTAAACAAACTGGCCCGGCCCGCCAGGGGCTTTCCCTGCACAAGCGGCAGAATGGCCAGCTGCTGAACAACATCTGAGGTGAGCATCAGAGTTGGTAGCTAGGCACTGAGGGAAAATGTGGGAAGGAGAATTTTTTTACCTCCCTTATAATGTGTCTGGTGCTTTATTTAGAACGTGAAGCTAAGAACTGCCGTGCCAAAGTCTTGATTCATTTGGTTGCTACAGTTTAGTAGCTAACTTTGTTGTAGTGTTCTGTGTTGGCTTCATAACAATGGGTGCTGTTGTAACCTGAAGGCCCTTTGACTGACTTAATGTGTAGCAACCTCCCGAGACCCTAATTTCCATGTCACGGCGATTTGTTTTATTACCAGTCTGCCAGGCGTGTAGCATGTCCTTACAAATATAGCTGTGTATAGCAGCAGCTGCTTTGACTCTACGCCCAGTCCCCTCTGAGTATGCGTGCATGCCGGATTTACTGCACATGATCAGTGTGACGTTCTGGGGATCACCTGCCCGGTTAGGGGTTCTGTCTCTGCCTGCCCTGTAACCTTGTGTCCCTGTGCTGGGCAGCTATGGTTTAATCCCCTGACACTAGCAGCCTGCCCACATGCACAAGGTCTCACCCTGGCTTTCACCAGCCTAGGTGCTACTTACAGAGAGACACCACCTGACTTTCCAATCCCAAATCCATCCTCCCCGAGTTCTTAAGTACTAGATGCTCAGACTATTCCCATCTGGTTCCTCACCCCTAAAGGCATGAAACCAGCTCCCAGTTATCAGTTCACTTTGGCCCCCATGCTCCACCCAGTTTGCATTCTAGAGACCTGCTTAGGGTAAAAAAAAAAAAAAAAAGTTTTGTTTAATAGAAAAAACACAGGTTCAAAGATGAAATCGTAAAGGTGTGAAAACCTGTACAAGTTGCATAGTACATAAACGTAGACGCAGCCTCCGACTTTACACTTCTGTATTAGATCAAATCCCTTTTCAAATACAAGTTACCTATTGCCCTAAAACAGTTTATCCACATACCGTCTAGCTATAGGATGGATCCAGCATTCATGGGCAGCCTCCTACCTCTAGAGACTGTCCCTCAAGTTCTGGATAAAAAACCTCAGACCTGGTCTACACTGGAAAACTGGGTTGGTTTAACTGCATCGCTGAGGGGTGTGGAACATCTACGCCCCTGAGCGGCATAATTAAGCTGACCTAAGTTGCTGTGTAGACCGCCTTCGGTTGGCGAAATAATTCTTCTGTCAGCCTAGCTACTGCCTCTCGGGGATGGGTACCTAACCCAACGGGAGAACCCCTCCCGTCTGTGTGGCTGTTGTCTACACTACAGCGGCGGAGCTGTGCCACTGGAGCCTTTTAAGTGTAGACAAGCCCTCAGTCTCAAGCCTGTTCTTAAAAGGTTTCCCTTTTATTTTTCTCTCTGTCCATGATGACTCTTGCTTAGCCAGAGTGGAGAAATTCCTTCTTGGCTTGATAGCCCGGCTGTCTCTATGCCTTCCCACTAACATTAATGGTCCATCGTTGCCTTTTCCTGGGTTGAAAAAAAAGCCGTTTTCATGTAAAAACACCTGGCTTGGGTGGTGTCCCCCTCCCTGCATGACTGCTCACTGCCCTACTGAGAGATGTAGTTGGAGTCGTAGTACGGATTCTGAATGCAGTTTTCTATACACATAGATTCATAACCACCTTCTGTATACATCTCATACTGACCAGCAAGTTCAGACAAGCTTTCGTGAAAGACCTTACTCGATATATTTTGTGTACTGTATTATGCTATAAATCAGTTAGTTTAACTGCTCATTTTGTGGGTTTAAACCTTCTGTTCTCCCTTTGTATCAGAGGGGTAGCCGTGTTAGTCTGGATCTGTAAAAAGCAACAGAGTCCTGTGGCACCTTATAGACTAACAGAAGTATTGGAGCATAAGCCCACAAAAGCTTATGCTCCAATACTTCTGTTAGTCTATAAGGTGCCACAGGACTCTTTGTCACTGTTCTCCCCTTGGTGTGTCTGGACCCTTATTCTCACAGTAAATATGCAAGGTCTTTGCACTACTCATGTCAGAAAACATGTTTGGTTAGTTCCTGCCTGAAGTTCTCGGAATAGCAGCCGGACGCTGTTAGGAATTTTTCAGCTAATCCTCTTGGGTCCCTGAACGTTGTCATGCTCTGGATCTGACACATCAGTATGGCCTATCAGGTAGAGCTAACCTGCATCTCATGGTTATGTTGTGAAATACACCACATGGCAGGATAATACAGCAGACCTTGCAGGGCTGGTGAAAATGAATATGCCACCAGATCTGCCTCAATCAGAAGAACTGAGTCTGCCAACTGGAGGCCCGTAGGCCCCTAACTGAGGCAGTTGGGCTCTGCATTGTCCATTGGACCTTTGGCCTGCCGTCACAACCTGCCAGATATTGGCCCAAATGTCCCTAGGATCCACATTGTGTTGAGAAAACTGACTAAAACCTAGACTAGATTCTTGCCTGCATATTTATACCTGCCGCTGGAAATTTCCACTACATGCATCCGACGAAGTGGGTATTCACCCACGAAAGCTCATGCTCCAATACGTCTGTTAGTCTATAAGGTGCCACAGGACTCTGTCGCTTTTGACTAAAACCTGCTGCTCATGGAGATTGTTTGCCTCTGTCTGCTCTCTGGTAAATACCCAGCATAAGAAAGTCAATGTGGGACAGCTGGTGCAAGCTGGTTAGCTGGCACAGGCAGACAGTCGCATATACTGGCACAAAACCATTGGGCTCTCACAGCCTGCTCGCCTCCAGGTGCGCTCCTTTGGAAATTTCGCCTTGGCTCTGGATTCTTGGCTGCACCCCATGTAGTTGGCTGCTGAGTGTAGCTCCTTGCATCTGCATTTGCTTTTTCCTTGGGAAATGAGCTGTAGACTCAAACATCACGTGTTCCCTGTTGTTGCAGATCTAAGTGCCCAAGTTAGTGGCGCAAATTCAAAATGCAACTCTGCTGTAAGTGTGTGGAAGAGACAGGTACAGAATTCAGGCCTCCTGATTGCAAATTATGTATCTTAATCATATGACCGTCCTTCATCCCTCGAGAGCATATGAAAGGACTACGGACATTTTGTGACTCTTACATCACAATCCCTAGCTGAAAGGGCTGTGAATTCTCAGGCTTTGGGTCACATGTTGGTTAATAGGCTGGTGGGTTGAGTCCGGTTCTGCAACTCAGGGCAAAGGAACCTCAGGGGTGGAAAGTCTGCCCACAATGGAGTTTAGAGGCACAAGGTGGGGCCTACATCATCCAACTATGACCCAAAAGTGGGTGGCAGTGGCTGGATGTAGTGTGGCCAGGAGACATGTTGATTCAGTGCAGCCCGGGGGTGCCTCCTCTGCTATCAGAGCTCTTAAGAGGCCCAAACTGTGACTTTAAACTGCTTTCTCCAGATAGACAACATCCCCAGGAGGTTCAGTGCAGATGCCCCCCTACCCTCCCTGCGAATGAATCCCCATCCCTTGTCTGCAGCTGCATCAGTGGGCCCGGATTGAACCCTCGGTCAGTGCTAGTGGTGTGTGTGGCCTGTTTATGTGCATTGTAAGGTGGTTGTGTCTTCCTCTGAAGACCTGGATTTGGCCACTGTTGAAGAGTGGCTACAGACAGGAGAACAGGAGTACTTGTGGCACCTTAGAGACTAACAAATTTATTAGAGCATAAGCTTTCGTGGACTACAGCCCACTGAGGGATCAGTGGCCCTATATCATATGGCAAGAGGTAGGAAACCAGACTAAACGGACCAGTGGTTTGATCTAATCTGGTATCTTGATGGACCAATGGCTTGTACTGCCAAATGAGAGCTCAATCTGCCTCTGTCTTGGCTTTTATGCTGTGCACTTTGCTGTAGTATACAAGTGCCTATGGGGAAAGGCATTTATCCCAGGGCAAACGTGTGCATGACCCTGTGTCTGTACACAGTACTGACTGGGGCAAGGTGTTGAGGTCAATTTGCCTGAATCCTGTTTCTTCATGTGATCCTTCACAGGCTGCCCCCCGGGCTCCGACATCAAGCAGCTTTGACCTCCAGATGAAATTTGTGTGTGGCCAATGCTGGAGAAACGGGCAGGTGGTGGAGCCAGACAAGGACCTCAAGTACTGTAGTGCCAAAGCCCGCCACTGGTGAGTGCTCTTGTCCTCTCTTCTGTCTCCCCCTAGCCTGAGTGCAGGATTTCCCCCCGCCGTATATTCATTCTCCAGTGCTTTGTACAGGCTACTTTGAAATATGTGTGAGGGCTTCCATCTTGGCAGACTATTCCCTTGGGGAGACTCTTCCAGTTTTATAGACATCCCCATTAGCAAGCATTCTTCTTCGAGTGCTTGTTCATGTCGATTCCATTCTAGGTGCGTACACACCCACGTGCCTGGTCGTCAGATATGTTTGCCTTAGCAGTATCCATAGGATCGGCTGTGGCACCCCCTTGAGTGCCGCGCTCATACGTCGGTATATCAGGTGCCACCAGCCCTACGCCCTCTCCGTTATCTTTTACTGCCCGGGGTGGTTAGTTGGCGCGCCTTTCCTTACATAGCAAGGGCTCGCAGTTATGTTTCTTCTGACTTAGAGCCTTTAAATAGTTGTTCATAGTAGTTGGTGTTAAGTAGCTGTTAAGTGTAGTTAGAAGTTAGTCTCCCAGCGGGGACTTTGCCCCAAGCGGGACATGCCCCAGTTTCCAGGGTTTAAGCCCTGCATGGACTGTAGCAGGCCTATGCCTGTAAGTGACCCCCCACAGCAGCTGCCTCAAGTGCTTGGAATCACATGTGAAGGACAAGAGTCATATTTGTAAAAAACTTTGACCCAGGTCTCAGAGTGGGATATTTGTTCGCGGGCTGTCCTCATGGAGGCTGCCCTTCATCCGCTTCCGAGCCATCCTGCCGAGACTCACCTAGTACCTCGGCCTCAGTGCACCCCTGGCACCGCTCCCCGTTGCCGGTGCCCAGAAAGAAAAAGAAGCAGCACGGCTCCCCGGCACCGGGCAAGAAGGGCCACGGGGCATCTGGCAAGGACCCAGTTTGGGCCACTCTGGAGCCATGTGGATGTGCCCTCCCATGCCACAGGAAGCGGCAAAGGCTCCCTACAAGAGCAAGCCAGCCGCTAAGACCCCTCAGGGGGCAGTGGAGCGCCACCAATGCCCCGAGACAAGGCAGCGCTCTCCATCTCCGCGCTGCAGATCTCTGGCATCGCAGCCCAGATCCTCTGGGGCTTGCCCGCGGTCATTGGCACCACGATCGTGGTCCCCACCATCTCAACACGGATCGCCTGGGGGAGGAGCCGGTCTCCATTCTACCGTCACCGTTCACCCTCCTGCCAATCATCCTCTCGGCACACATCTTGGTTGCCTGCCCCATGGGAGTACTCCCCATCGCGATTCCGGTCCCCTCGATACCAGCACCGATTCTCTCCCCCCCACCCCTCCACTCCAGACACCGGTCTCCAGCGGCGACGGTCAGCAGGCAGACACAGGCAGCGACAGCCCCGCTGTGGTCACCGGAAGGGGATTCCTCCGACACGGAAGGGCAGTTCAGCCCCTCGTCAAGATCCCACCAGTGCGTTTGGGCACTTGAGGCTGCATTGACATCTACAGCACTGCCTTGGCAGCATGGCTAGTGCAGTGGCCTTATTGGAGTGCGTGGGGCATGCCAGTAATGATGACCCTTTTGCACTGCTCATCTGCCGCCACCTCGGCGCAACAGCTGGCGGCACTGGGTTCGGTGCATGAGACCCGCTTGGAGGTTGGGGTAGAGGAGACAGCGTCCACCCCAAAAAAAACCCCTCCCCAATGGGGGGATGATGCCCTGGAGCCTTTCCCAGCGGTACAGTTGTCGTCCTCATCCCTGGACGAGGCTGTTGCAGGACCCTCGAGGGCCAGTCTGCCAGACAGTTTTAAAAGAACACCAAGCCCTGCTTCAATGGGTAACCGAGAACTTGGGCCTAGAAGTGGAGGAGATGGCTGGGCAGATGAACACCTTGTTCAATATCCTCTCAGCCTCTACCTTGGCACGGGGTCCTGAAAATTGCCAAGGCCCTCTGGCAAATCCCATCGTCCATCCCTCCCACTCCAAAAGGGCCAAAAAGAAGTACTTTGTCCTGGTCAAAGGGTTCAAGTACCTTCATACCCATCCACCTCAGGGCTTGCTGGTTGTCTCTGTGGCCAACGAAAAGGACAAGCAGGGACACACCAGTTCAACTCCCAAAAATAAAAAGGCCAAAAGACTGGACCTTTTTGGGAGAGAAATTTATTCAATATCCAGCCTGCAATTCCAGGTGGCGAACCAACAGGCCCTCTCTGGCAGGTACAGTTTTAACTTGTGGGACTTCCTCCATAAGTTCAAGGAATTTCTCCCTTAGGGTTTGGCCCAGAATTTGGCACCCTGGTGAAGGAGGCAACCTGGTGGTGGACTCAGCAGCTAGGGTGGTCGCGGTGGTCATGAGGCACAGCTCCTGGCTTCAACTCTCGGAACAGGCCGGCGGTCTGCAGACCTCGATCCAGGACCTCCCATTTGATGAGAACAGTCTCTCTTCGAAGCAGATTGCTGCGAGGCTGTACATGTTAAAGGACACTTGGGCCACCCTTTGCTCGCTGGGCATGCATATGCTGCAGTCTTCAAGGAAGCAGTTCCAGCTGCCCCCATCACCAAGGCCTTGGCAGCCTCATCAGGGGTGTGCAAGGAGAAGGGATAGAGACACCAACTTTAGTCGTCGCCGCCTGCTCACCCGCGCAGCCCAGCCTGACCAAGCGTCCCAGGGCCAGAAACACTCATTTTGAAGGTGCGCTCGAGAGCAATGCCCCAGTCAATTCCCTGGATCCACCTTGTTCTTTCCTCAACCGTCTCCATCCCTACCGTTCAGTCGCGGGTCACCTCAGACCGCTGGGTGCTGGACATAATATCTCAGGGCTATACTCTGCAACTTTCTTGCCCCACCTGAAGGGCAGGGTGGTGCAGATCCTGACGGACAATACTGCTGCGATGTATTATATCAGCAGGCACGGCGGTGCCAGGTCTTCGGCCCCTGTCAAGCAACTCTCCACCTTTGGGATTTTTGTGTGTGGCATGCCATCCATCTGGTAGCTGCGCACATGCCCAGAACCAGGAACGTCATAGCAGATCACCTTAGCAAGATTTCTCGTCCCGCCATGAGTGGTCACTCCATCTGGAGGTGGTCAGCATAATCTTCCAGAACAGAAAATGCCACATGTTCTGTTCGATCCGGGGGATGCACAGGGGTTCCTTATCAGACGCCTTTCTCATTCCATGGTCGGGGGCGGTGATGTATTCTTTCCTGCCAGTGCCGTTGGTTCACAGGGTCCCTGTGAAGATCAAGCAAGACAGTGCAAGAATGATCCTAATAGCCCCGCGTGGCCTCGCCAGCACTGATTTGGCACGTTGTTGAGTCTTTCAGTAGCCATCCTGCTGCAGCTGTCCCTCTGGCTGGATCTGCTGTCCCAGAACCATGGCAGCCTTTTGCACCCAAACCTGGTGGCACTGCACTTGACGGCTTGGCTACCGCATGGCTAAGCGCGGACAAATGGGCAGGTCTTTCTGAGTAGCAGGAAACCCTCCACCAAAGCGACTTACCTGGCCAAATGGAAAAGGTTCACGTGCTGGGCTTCTGAACGGCGTATCTGAGCCGAGGAGGCCCCACTATAGGAGATCCTGGATTATCTGTTGCACCTCAAACTCCAAGGTTTGTCCCTGTTGATCAAGATTCACCTGGCTGCTATCTTGGCTTTCCATCCTCCATTCCAAGGCAGGTCGATCTTCACTCGTGACATGATAGCATGGTTTTGAAAGGTCTGGAGTGTGTCTACCCGTACATCCAGGATCCCATCCCTCCCTGGGACCTGAATCTCATGCTGTTGAGGTGGCCGGGGCCTCCCTTTGGACCTCTGGCTTCCTGCTTTCTCCTGCTTCTCTCCTGGAAGGTTTCATTCCTGGTTGTGATAACGTCAGCCCACAGGGTGTCCGAGATCAGGGCCCTTACTTCAGAGCTGTCCTATACGGTCTTCTACAAGGATACGGTCCAGTTACGACCGCACCTGGCGTTTCGGCCTAAGGTAGTTTCCTAGTTTCATACTGGCCAGGACACACATTTACCAGTCTTCTTTCCAAAGCCTCATACGTCAGATAAGGAGCCCAGGCTACACACCCTGGATGTCAGGAGGGTGCTGGCCTTCTACGTAGATAGAATGAAGCTGTTCCGTAAGTCAGCGCAGTTGTTCGTTGCGGTGGCAGACAGAATGAAAGGTCGCCCCGTGTCTGCTCAGAGGATTTTGTCCTGGATCATGGCCTGCTTCCACCACTGCTATGAACTGCTGAAGGTGCCTCCGCCAGCAGTCGTGACGGCACACTTGGCTAGGGCGCCAGTGTCGTTGGCCTTCCTAGCATAGGTGCCAATCCAAGAGATCTGTAGGGCCACTACCCAGTTGCCTGTCCACACGTTCGCGTCTCACTGTGCGCTTACCCAGCAGGCTCGAGATGTCGCTGGCTTTGGCAGAACAGTGCTGCAAGCTGCAAGACCTTGAACTCTGAGCCCAGCTCCATTGATACTGCTTGTGAGTCACCTAGAATGGAATCGACACGAGCAAGCACTCGAAGAAGGAAAAACGGTTGCCTACCTTTTTGTAACTGTTCTTCGAGATGTTGCTCATTTCCATTCCATTACCCGCCCTCCTACCCCTCTGTCGGAGTAGTCGGCAAGAAGGAACTCGGAGGGCATAGGGCCGGCGGTACTTAATATACCAGCGCATGAGTGTGGCACTCAAGGGGGTGCCACAGCCGGCCCTATGGATACCGCTAAGGCAAAAATATCTGATGACTGTGCATGGGGTGTGCACACACCTAGAATGGAATGGACATGAGCAACACATCTCGAAGAACAACAATTATGAAAAGGTAGGTAACTGGGTTTTTTCTGCAGTCAGGTTCTATTATTTATCATTTGTATGCAGGGCCCTCTTTGGGCATGGCACTTTGCAGAGAGAAAAAAGACAGTCCCCTCTCTAGGAGCTTACAAGCTAGGGTAGAGGGAACCTCCATTTTCCCTTTGTTCAATTCATCCCATCTCTCCTAGCTATACTCAGCTGGAGCACCCAAAACAGTTATAATAGTAATAAATAATTAATGGAGATATCTCCATCTCCTAGAACTGGAAGGGACCTTGAAAGGTCATCTAGTCCAGCCCCCTGCCTTCACTAGCAGGATCAAGTATTGATTTTGCCCCAGATCCCTAAGTGGCCCCCTCAAGGATTGAACTCACAACTCTGGGTTTAGCAGGCCAATGCTCAAACCACTGAGCTATCCCTCCCCCCAAGTTTCTTCTCCAAACTTGTTTCCAGACATCAGCTGTTTGTAGATGGCAATCCTATCGCTATTGGTTGTAATTTTAGCCATGGTATGTACTTTACATCCTTTTTAAATGAGCCCTTTGATCATTTTTGTTGCATTTCTCTGAAAGGTATCCAATTTGTCTGCCTTGTTCTGTGAATGTGGTGCTCTAGGAGAGGTCTCCTCAGTGCCACATAGAGAGGGACGGTCACCTTCCCTTCCTGGGATGTCATTTCTCTGTCTGTGCTGCACTGGCCTGGATTTTTTTTTTGCCACAGTACCCTCTTCAGATCCTTTTGTAGGACACTGTGGAAGAGTGATCTGCCTAACTAGGATCTGGTTCACAGTGCCGTGTCTGTGTGTAAGGACCTGCAGTTCTACAGCAGCTCTCGCCCTGAAGGGTTCCGAAGTGTGGGGTTGTTTTTTGTTTTTTTTTACAGACTGTATAGACCAGGACCGGTTCAGCCACCCCTGGGGATGGAATGTGGGAGGTGTTCAGCACCTCACAAGAAGTGGGGGAAGCAGGAGGAAAGGCTCCCTTTTGACTCACTCTGTAGAGCTACAGTCTGTTCTTCTAGTGTGTCTGCTATAGTTACCTGTAGCCCATGGCTACCAGCTAGTGCGAGGGGCAGGCTGAGTGACGGTTCTGGTGTGGTGATGGGATATTTTAAACCCCATTTGCTTCCCCTCCTGCCTTTTTGTTTTAATTCCCCCTCTCCCCGTTTCCTAGCTGGACAAAGGAGCGTCGCGTCCTGCTGGTGATGTCCAAAGCAAAGAGGAAGTGGGTGTCCGTCCGACCGCTGCCTTCCATCCGCAACTTCCCACAGCAATATGATGTAAGCCCTGTACCCCTTCGTGGCTCCAGAATCCTCTCCCTTCCTATCGCAACGCTGCATGCACCGAGCATGGAGCCAGTGCTTTGGTGCTCTTGGGGCAGGTGCTTTTGTAAATGGACAGGTGGGTAGGTAGACGTAGACCCAGGTGAAAAGCAGAGACCAACTGAAAACGAAGAGAGATCAGTTCCATCTCAAACAGTCAGCTCCGTGGCATGGTATGAAAGGACCCCTGCAACCAGGTTTTTGACACTGCTCTTACCATCACACCTATAGGACTGGCCGGTTCAGGGGATGGGGATGGGGTCTAGCCCTTCTCCTTAGGTCACGCCTTTCCAGGCCAGGTCACAGGTGGGGCAGTAGGCACAGGATAAGCTTGTGTTGTCCCTGCTTTTGCTGTACCTGTTGCTGGTAAACCGAGCACATTAGTCTCCTAGGCTTCCAATTCAGCCACTTCCACCAGTTTTTACAGCTCACTTGAAAGGTGATTTGGAAACCGATATTTAAAAAAAAAAAAAACACACACCCCCTAAATTAAAACCCCAGAGCTACGTGAAAAGCTGTGAAGCCCAATCCCAGCTCAGCATGTGATAGGAGGTGGGATAGCGCTCTTCTCCTTACTGCCTCAGGGAAGGAGGAGGAGATCGGGACAGGCCCCAGCCATGGTTAACGGAGAGCTCCCCTCCCCTCAGTGAAGAGGTGTCTGCCATCTCTTAATCTAGAGCCAGAGGGGAGCCCATGTGAAAATGCTGGGGGTCCCCTTCTCCTGCTCACAGCCAGGGTAGCTATAAAGCACCTGCGACCTCTCTGTCAGTCGGATCACTCGGCTGCTGGAGTGTGTTCCGTTGCCTCGCAATAAAAGATTTCCATGTGCTGCCATGGCAGTCACAGGCGGTGCCTGGGGGAGTGGGAGTTTCTTCCTAGAGTGGCTGCTGACTTCTGGGAAACTGTCCTGGGTTTTTCAGTCTGTTTCTAATCAGATTTTGTGTCTCTCCCCTCTCAGCCCAAAGCCAAAATCATGTGTGTGTTGGCGGCGGGTGGGGGCGATAGGTCAGACTAAGTTGCTGCTGAGATGTCACCCAGGGGAGATCCCAGCTGTGGGGTGGGGAGAGGGGAAGGGTGTGGACTCGCAGCTTAGCTGACTTGGGGGTTTGTTTTTTTTGTTTTTAAGATTTCCTGTAGTGCAAAAGGAGGCATGAGCGCTACGGGAAATGGGAGCCAGTGTCTGGTAGAAGAAGTAGCCCTTTGTTTTCTCCACCATGCCTCCATTAAAGAGCCTGTGACAGGGAGGCACGGCCAGGAGAGAGCTAAGGCCTGCCTGTCACGTGGCTCAGCGGGGCTTTTAGAGGAAGGGGAGGTGCCCAGTGGGAGAGCTGCAGAAGGAAGGACCCCGGGCAGGGGCAGCGGCAGCACATGTGCTCTAGGGTGACAACTTTCGTTTTGTGAGTCTGTAAACTGTGTCCTGAGAAAAAAGGGCCTGACAAGAGCCTTGGGCGTGGCTCTGAATTCTTCCTGAGCTCATGAGGGAGTCATGGACCTGTGGCCCCAAACGCTGCTGCCGGCACTGATGTCACTGGAGTGTCTAGGGGGCTTTTCCCCTCTTTCCTGTGTAGGTGCATATGTGTGGGCAGTGTTTGCTGGGGAGTGAACCCTTCAGTTTGTTCCCACAGTAGGCAGTGTATGGGCAGCAAGAGTGCAAGCTTCCCACCCCGGCCCTGCTGCTGTCTCTCTCGCTTCCAACGGGCGAGAGAATGGCTACGTCTCCAGCGACTCCTTCAGGCCCTGGCCCTTCTGCTGAGGCTGCAACAAGGGGGTCTGTGTGTGTCAACAGTGGGGGGGGGGTTTGCAAGGTAGACGTGCCCTCATCCCCCCCACCTTCCTCCCCCCCCCCACTCCCCCCCCAGGGCTGCAGTGTCAAAAACCTCTGCATTCAGGTGCTTCCGAAAGGCAATTTCCCTTCTTCATACCATGCCGTGCTCCTTTCATGTGGGGCCACATTGCAGCTTCCTGGTGGGTCACAATTAAGGGTCACTGCTGATCTGGGCTGGATTCCAGCCATCAGCTTAGTCAGGGCTAGCTTGACAGTTTGCAGGGCCTAAGCTGCTGAAATGGGGGGGAACCCAGCTGTAAGTTTTCTCCACTTCTGGTCCAGTTGCTGGAAGAGGAGCCGGGATCTGGGAGGGAGCTGTTTCCTGGTGCTGAAGTGGGAGATAAGGTCAGCCAGTGAGTTGTGAAGGAGGCAGGGCCCCAACCAGCTGCTTGCTTTGGCTGTGCATAAGGACAGCCATGAATGGAGAGGAGAGGCTCTGTAGGCCACCCTCCATTTGCTGACTCTCCTTGGTAGGACTGTTTACAGGGAGAAAGGGGGAGAGTGTGTAACTAGCAAAGGGTGGGCTGGACGTGTGCAGGGAAAGCTCTTTGTTGTTCTTACTAGAGTTTTGTCATTAGGAACTTTTGCTGTGAATCAATCTAAACTCGCCTTGGGCATCTCTCCACTTCCCTCTGATAGCCTCTCCCCCCCCCCTTCAAGACCTTCATCCATCAGGCTGGAGAGGACATGGGTGAGAGTCCCCTTCAGACGCCGCTGCTGGGTTAGCAAAAGTTGCTTTCCACCACCTCACCTGGCTCCATGAGTAACCTTACCTGTAAGCGGGCCAGCCGTGGGCTTGGTGGATAGGTAGTGAGAGGACAGTCACTGAACTCAAGCCTCCTGTACGTTTATACAGAGATTTCATCCCTCAAGTCTTAGGGGACCCAGGGAGAAGAGGCACGAGTGATCAGCATCACCTGCTCAGTGCCTTTGCTGGTTGGTCTGCCCCTTTCTCTTTCCCTAACCAGAAGGGTCTGGGTGGGGCGGGGGCTGTGTTTTCTTTTCTGTCTCTTGACAGCTGTGTATCCATGCACAAAATGGCAGGAAGTGCCAGTATGTTGGGAACTGCTCCTTTGCCCACAGCCCTGAGGAGAGAGACATGTGGACCTTCATGAAAGAAAATAAAAGTGAGTGGTGAGATGGGGGCAGGAACAGGGATGCTGAAGAGCACAGGGTGTGTTACGGCTCTTCTCCCCAGCGTCCCAGAGCTGGAAAGGACATTGAGCACCCCCGCCTTTCCAGGAGGAGGGTGAAATTACTCCGAAAAATGAGGCTCTCCGAGTGTGGGCTAGAGCTGTTCAAACGACAGCCACACACAGCTGCGCAATCACCCTTCTGCCAGCGCACCCGAGTCCTGCACCCAGTGCTATTCCATTCTCGCCTGCCCATTCCACAGCTCTGCTCTTCCTCTGCTAGGCTAGCCCTGGCTCCATACCCCTCACTCCTCCTGACCTCTGTGCCTGTCCTGGCCTCTCACCTAGTTCTGCTAATGTCCCTCATGCCCAGGCTGCAGCACTCCCTGCTGATTGTGTGAAAGGTCGTACACAGGGGTGTGAACTTTGTGTGAGGACCCCGTTGGGCAGTGCCCCTTACAACCAAGCTTGTCCTCACTTGTTAATAGTTCTTGGAAGTATAGGTGGGCACCACACCCCATGGTCTTGGCCAAATTTCTTCTCCTCCCCTTGCCACTTCACTCTCCCACCAGTGTCATGAGTTGTAGAGCTGGCCAAAATGCTTTGGCTAATGGAAATTTTGCTTAAAAAAAATTAATTTGGGGCGGGGGGGGAGGAGGTGTTCCAAAACTATTCACAAACTTGGGTCAAATTTGGTGAATAGTTGTGGCTAAAAAATAATGTCCTCCTTCCCCCCCCGGTCAGTGTTTGGATACTTTGTTTCTGAAGAAAATGTCAGTTTGAATTAATATTTTGTTTAAAAATCACAACATTTGAAACCCAAACAAACTACTACTTTGTTTTGTTTCATCTCCTGCTTTGCTGCAGCAGGAGGTGAGCTATCCAGTGAGAGGGACCAGGCTCAGATCTGATCTGTAGGTTTCAGAACTCTGCCTCCCTCCCCCAGACCAAGGGAAAGAGATTTCTCTACCCAGCCTCTCACCTGAGGAGGTAACCGCACTGGAGAAGGAGTGTCTGTAACTGAAGGAAGCGTGGGCGGGGGAGGGCTGCACACTCAGAACACCAGATCTGTACAGGTCCCTTGTTCTGAGTGTGTCCATAGTGGGTGGGTAGGTGGGTTGCCTGGCTGACCTGGCTGATTCCCTCCTCACAGTACTGGATATGCAGCAGACCTATGACATGTGGCTAAAGAAACACAACCCTGGGAAGCCAGGAGAGGGGACACCACTCACGTCGCGTGAAGGAGAGAAGCAGATCCAGATGCCCACTGACTACGCCGACATCATGGTAATACCTCTCCTCCCTTTCCTCATTCTGACATCTCCCCCTCTTTCCTGTGCTTCCCTGCAAGAGTCTCCTGAGAGGAGACTGTGCTGACTGGAAATCCAGTGAGGTTGGAACGCTCCCTTGGGAAAGAGCCTGTGATCTTTGCCAGCTAGGAGGAGGGCAGCTGGGGTAGCAGTGATGAGGCGGGAGGGCATAGGCCTGGGTCAGCAAGGCTGCTCCAGGACTTTTCTGTCAGTTAAACATGTTTTTATCCAAGAGTCAGCTGAAACTGTATCTTACGCATCAACTCCTGCTTCCTGGTCTCCCGCCCTTCCCTGGAGCCCTGGAACGGCAAAGCCACGGCTGGCCATTTGGAAAAGAATTGGGTTGGGGGTGAGAGATCTGTGAGGGTGTAACTGGCCCACCAATGGGTGGGAAGAGAAGTAGGGGGAGAGTGCAGAGGAGAGGTATGGGAAAGGGGGATGGGCAGGTCACTAAGGTCTGGAGAAACGATATCTAATTGCTCCACAATCCCTCCTATGGCTGTTCTAAGGAGTGATACAGGTGGGCTCAGACAAAGAATCCAGTCCTGTCCCCTGTGGCCAGCAGTTTGATGTTCCCAACACTGATATGTCAGGAGAGGGAGGTGCTGGGTGGGGTGGGGAGACCCTGGATGCTCTGACAGAGAGGGGGACAGCCCTTCCTCTCCACTCCCCAGTGCTGGGAAGGTCAGCGTAGACACTGCTAATGGGCTGCTCGGTCTGTGCTGGTTAGATGGGATACCACTGCTGGCTGTGTGGGAAGAACAGTAACAGCAAGAAGCAATGGCAGCAACACATCCAGTCAGAGAAGCATAAAGAGAAGGTTTTCACCTCTGACAACGACTCTAGCTGCTGGACCTACCGCTTCCCCATGGGCGAATTCCGGCTCTGTGACAGGTACCGCGTGCGCCACACCTCCGTTCTACACGGGTTCGCTGCCGGTGAAAGGAGAGCAGATCTGGTACCGAGTTGCTCTGCTCCTAAATGGGGAGCCCCAAGGAACTGCAGCTCGGGGGAGTTCTGGGAAGGTCAAAAAGTGGGAGACGTTATTGGGAACACCCCCTCTGATAACGCTTCAGAATCAAGCTCACACCCCATTCCCCCACCTAAAAGTGATAAACTACAAAGCTCAAAGGCATGAATGATGCTTCTCCAGTCTCACACGGTCTGTCTATACTTTGGGAAATGAAAGAACCTTTAACCCAACACCCATGCCACCCATGACTGTGGTGACATCAGATCTCACAAGCTAATCAGAGCCTGGCTGGGTCCTTGCTTGCATGAGACACCTCTTTGGGAAACCCAGCTGCTTCAGTAAGTGGGTTTAATGTCTCACTAGAGTGCCCCTCTCTCTTTTGTCCATGCCTCAAGATGATGATACGAGGCATTGTGCTGCTGGAGGTGAAGTAGAAAACTGAGGTCCTGATCACTCATGTCTGTTTCAAGATCCCATGGCATTTTTTTCAAGAGTAGGGCTGTCCAACCCTAAATGTTAGCCCAGTTCTAACTTGGCAGCCCTAAATCCCCTTTTAGTCTCAGTTGGGTATGGGTATCTCTCTTCTTGGCCAAAACTGTTATTGCTATACTCTGGGTACGTCTTCACTACCCTCCGGATTGGCGGGTAGTAATCGATCTATCGGGGATCGATTTATTGCATCTCGTCTAGACGCGATAAATCGATCCCCGAACGCGCTCCCTGTCGACTCCAGAACTCCACCAGAGCGAGAGGCGGAAGCGGAGTCGACGGGGGAGCTGCGGCCATCGATCCCGCGCCGTGAGGACCCAAGGTAAATTGATCTAAGATGTGTCGACTTCAGCTACGCTATTCTCATAGCTGAAGTTGCATATCTTAGATCGATTCCCCCCTCCCAGTGTAGACCAGCCCTAAGTTAAACAACCTCCAGGCATCACCCCAGAGGTGGTGGCTACATTTCTGCATTCAGACAATGAGCCCAATACAGGTAGAGCGTTTGTAAAGTGCTGTAGAATCCAGCACAATGTCAATGCTAGAGAAATGGAGCAACCCTTTAAACCCTGCCCCTTAAAAATAAAATAGTCCAGTGAGTTGTGTTTCTCTCCTGGCAGGTTTCAGAAGACCAAGGCCTGCCCTGAGGGGGAGAAATGTTGCTATGCTCATGGCCAGGACGAGCTGACCGAGTGGCTGGACCGACGGGAGGTGCTGAAGCAGAAACTGGCCAAAGCTCGCAAGGACATGCTGCTGTGCCCCAAGGATGACGACTTCGGCAAATACAACTTCCTATTGCGGGACGGCGTATAGTGGGGTGGGGGGACCCATTGACTGGAGAAACAGAAGCAAGTTTTCAAAGGGTGAGGCTGTGGCAGGGCAACTGAGAGACATGTATCACAAGGAGAATTTTTTTTTTTTTCCTTTTTTTTCAAGATTACCAATATGATTTTCCGGTGGTGAATGAAATTGTGAAAATTGTGACCTGATTCCTCTGTGGCCAGTGAATGCCGAGCTCATAAAGTTTCTTTTCTATCTTCTTTTCTTTCCTTATTCTCTGCCCACCTTCCTTCCTTCCTTCCTTTTTTTTTTTTTTTTTTTCCTTCCTAATTGAAAGGAATGAACACAGTTGGGCATGAGAGAGAGAAAATCTTTTCCTTTTAATTCCCTGTCTCTAGACTCTAAGTGTGTCTGGGAGGTTTTTTGGGACATCGCAGTGTCATGAATGCAGCTGAGAGGGGGAGCTGAGAGAGGGGGCAGGGTTACTGAAGCAAAGGTGTCTGCAGTCCTCTGTGCTCATTCTCCTCCGTATGATGGAGCAAATTCCCCTTCTCTTTCACGCTGTCCTGGAAGAACAATGTAAAAAACAATTGTAGCTGATTTAAAACATTGTTTTAAAACACCTGGCCTGTTAGCTGCTGTGGATGACCGCAAAGGAGCAAAATTACATCCCAAGTCTTCCCCTGAGGCACACAACTGCTGAGGAGGGTAATGGCTGTCTAGCCCCCCCACATACATGGGTGCAAGGAGCATAGCTGAGAAAACAACCAAGGTGCTTTTTGCAGAAGGGGCAGTTTGAAAGTGATCATGGATGACTTTTTTGCTGTTACTATTGATTGTATCCAAAAAGCAAACTAGTAATGGGTCATTTGACTTTCTCATGGACAGAAGAGAGTGCAGATTTTTTTTTTTTTTTTAAACTAGTGTGATTATGTAAGTAAGACTGAATCTGTCCACAGGGTATAGCTAATACTATGGTGCTGTTGTCATCTGTGTGCTCTGGGCCTTGGGATCAGCCAGAAAAAAGGAAGTAACAGAAAAGGAGCTTGTATTTGTATTTGTCAGCAGCGTAAAGTCAGTCAGCTTCTGCTTCGGGGATTATGTCTTTAAATAGTCTATATACTTGGTTACTTGGATACGGGTTTTGTCTGTAGAGGCTGAAGGTGCTGTCAGAGGAAGTGGGCATAAATCAATTCAAGGACACTATCAAGTAGCATAGGCCCAAAATTCAGAGTCTGTGTTTGACAAAGAATGCGTTTAGAAATGATTTTGCGATTGAAATGAATACAATGTGGTTGCTGGAGGGGGTTGAAACCTTCTCTTGCAGTGTTGCAAAATCAAACTCAATAGCATTTGACGAGTGCCTGGGAACCAGAAAACAAAGCTAACTAGAAATGGAAGACAAAACTGACCAGGGTAGTTTGGAGCTGAGTGATGTGCAAAACACAAACCAATAGCGTGCTGAAGAGACCAATTTTAAAGGCTCTTTTAGATTATTAAATTGAAGCCAGTTATTAATGCAAGTAAGGAGAATGTTTGTTCTTAGCGTGTGATTTTACTTTGACTGTGTGTCCCCTTGCAGTCTCCCCTCCCGGAAAAGAAAAAGGAAATTAACTCTTCCTGTATCCCTTGTCAGACAGAGGACAAGATGTCCAACAACTGTCTGGAAGAGAAAAGGAAAATCATATTTGTAATATGAGAGTCCCTCTGGGTAAATAGAAACACACAACCACCCAGTCCCAGTGTCCCCATCAGGTTACACCTTGGTTTTTTGGTGGGGAATGTTCAGCAGTGGGAAGTGTGTTTTTTCTGATTGTTTTGGTTTTTTTAAATCATCATAAACATTGCGTTTAAACTGGCTTCTAGGCTTTTGTGCCTCCCTCCTCTCACTAGACTTCCAGTGCGGCAAGTAATGTCATTTTCCAGCAAGCTGGCCCCTGCCGTCAGGAAGAATACAGGAGTGCCTCTTTGCCATGGAAACATTCAGGTGCGCAGGGGATACAGGAGCCTCTGATAGAATCACCCCGCCTCGTGGAGCAAGAGAGGCAACAGCTGTCAGGTCTGCTGCTGGTATTGTGCTGACTTGCATTTTGAATTAGGTCAGCTCTAGGGGAAGCACTCAAGGTATGTCTACATTGAAAATGCTACTGGGGCAAAGTTGCAGCTGCGCTGCTGTAGTGCTTCAGTGTAGACACTACCTACGCTGACAGGAGCAGTTTTCCCATTGGCGTCGATAACCCACCTCCCAGAGAGGGGAGAGCTAGGACAGTGGAAGAATTCTTCTGTCGCCCCAGCATTGTCTACACCAGGGCTTAGGTTGGCATAGCTGCTTTTCTCAGGGGTGTGGAATTTTCACGCCCTGAGAGTTGTAGCTGTACAGCTGTATGTTCCCAGTGTAGACCAGCCCTTAGACTGTGTCAGCTGTAAGTGAAGCTAGTGTTGCCAAATGAAGTGGCCCCGCTGAACGCTGTTCCTGTCAGAGTTGGTACCATTCTCCGTTGAGCCCAGCTGAGGGGATTCATTAGTGCATGTGGCATGTGTGGCTCCAGAGGGAAGATCCGTGATGTGGCCCAACACGTGCCATCTGTCAGCAAGTTGGCGGGGTGATCTCTCATCATTTGGATGGGGTGGGATTGATGCGGTGATATGTTAAGAAGATGGCAGAGACTGTCCATAGTGCCTACTATACCACCTGCACTGTTGCCTTGTTTGTTTGAGGAGTGGTGGTAGGACGACTCGCAGGATTTTCTATCTCCAATACTGGAATGATATAAATTGTGTTAAAATAGGGCAGCTCAAATGGAGGAACCTGATTGGCCGAACCGGGGTGCAAGTAGAGTCTCAAATATAACTCCACTGAGTCAGGATCTCAATATTTCTAATGGCAATAATGAGCTTATGCCAACACCCCAGAGTTTCTCTGGGGTCAGCTTTGTGCCTCATTCTGGTCCATCTGTCACTGGGGAGTGGGTACGCTGACATCTGCCCCCTTTGTCCTGAGCCTCCCTTTCCCTCACTCTGATTACAGTTTAATACAGTGTGCATGTGTGTACATAGTTTGATACAGCACCATCGGCTGAAGAACAAACAGTCCCACCTTCTTAGAGCAATGTGTGTGTAGTTGTGTTTTTTTTAATAGGGTCTTATGAGATTGTTTTGCCTGTGAGAAGTCAGAGCCCTCCAGTGCTGTACGTACAATAAATAAAACATGGCTGTATTTTGCATGGTGGTTCAGCAGCGTTGGGTCCCCTTTTCTTCTCCCCACCTCTGAGAACACCTGTGTCCCCTAGACAAGAGATATTAGGTAGGAAGCAATATGGGGGAGATACTGAATTGGCAGCTGGCATCTTTATTTACAGACCTAACTCTGGATGTACACAACTCATAGGCAGCTGGCTCAGTTCTTGCATAGTGGTTAGAGTCTGGGAGTATTAATGAGGAGACCTGGGGTCTAGTCTTTCCAGCCACTGCTGTTAAGTCACTGGGTCCCCTGGACAAGCCGCTAGCCCCTCCATGCTTGTTTTCCCCGCTGCCAAATTGCGATAATAATGATATGAGGCTTAATTCATTAGTGTGTGTACAACTCTTTGGGGTCCTGGCCCGGAAGTGGCACTAGAAGCACAGAGATTGAGTATGTATTCGTTGTTTATGATAGAGAGGTGGGAGAAGGGAGGATGCTTTTTCTCGCATGCCCCAAGGAGACGGCTGAGCAGCTGGAAAGATCCTTGCTCCACTGATCCGCCTCCCAATCCCAAGTTTTATTGGATGCCCATGGTTTATGAGCAGGCTGATGCTGTATTTGTTTCCACCGATAGGGTGAGGCGCAATTTCTGTTCGGATTTGAAACTGGGCACCTCATCTCCTAGTACGTACATTTCATTGTCTCAAGCACTGAAATTGAAAGGCTAGATGGCAAGGGAGAGGGATGCTTGTCTTCTATTTTGCCAAGTATACTCATAATGTATAGAATTGCTGTGACACTGGATTAAGCAAAGTAACAGGAACCCAGCTGCTGCTAAATGAACTAATCCAGCCTTCCTTTCACACACCCCTTTTTGTAGCTGTCTAATCCCTGCTTTACCAACACGTGTTCAGCCGGTTGCTCCTTCTGCAGAATTTACCAAAAAAGTGATATTAGCACCAGTGCGTAGGCTTGTACCATGTTCATTGGAGTGGCGGCAGCGACGTGTGCAGGAGAGAAGAGAGGAAAAATTAATCAAGGGAGGGGGAATACTTGTTTTTTAGTTTAAAAACAAATCTCCATTTACAGTGTAATTGTCGCGTTTGCTGCACCAGGACTTAAGAGTTGATCATTTGTTTAGATTATGGAGCGGGGTGATGTCCCTTCTCTTTAATCAAAATAACTGCTCTGCACCCACTCTTCTCCAGACTGATAGTGTTAGCTGGGGGGAGGGGCTATTGTTATGGGGGCAAAGGGGGTGGGGATGCTCACGAGCATTGCGTATCTATTTTTGTTTTCCCAGATATGATAACCTGATCTGTGGTGTTGCAGTATTTTGTCACAGACTTGTTTTAGTGTGTATATATGTGACCCCTGTGAAGCATATATACACAGGTATTAAATATATCGCTCTATATAATATTATATATGTGTGTGGTATCGAAGGAATCTTTCTTAATGAGGGTAAAGGAAAAGGACTCAGTCCAGGAAATGCAGCATCTCCTGTTTAAATGTGAAGGCTTTTTTTTTTTTTTTTTTTTAAATTCCCGGCTGGGGTGGCAGAAAGGAGGAGGAAGGGAGGAGTTTATAGACAGGAATAAAGTTCAAGCTGGGACAGGTTTTCCTGATCACGCCTCTGAAAACCCTCCGGTGATGACCTTCCTACTCCACCCTAGTGAAAGAATATTCAGGTGCTTCGCTAATGAGTAAAGTTATGATTAAAAGCTTTGCTTATATGTATGTTAAGGGCAGGAGACTCCAGATTTGACCCCTCGTTTTCTTTCGCTATAGCTTTTTTCAGTATGATATTTCATCTCACCAAAAATACACCGCACTAGCAGCTCTATGATAATTTAAACCATAAGCTCCAGTGTTCTAAAGGAACTCTACAACGAACCCAGTACGCTCAGCCCAGCACGCACTCCTCCTACAATAACAATCTAGCCTGTGCAATGTGGGGGCTAAGGGGAGGATTTTCGGCAAGGAGCCAAATTTGAGGGCTAACGAGCGGCGTTAACTTTTTTTTTTTTTAATGTTACGAAAAATATCTTGTCCCTTTATTTATAAAAACCAAAACCCTCCAACATACACACCAGACTTTGATTTAGTTCAGCTTGTTAAATGCTGAGGGATATAATACAAATCCTTCTCCTTATCCTTTCAAGTGAAGGGAGGGATTTGTGAAGTTGGTGTCAGAAGTAACCAAATGTTTGAAGCAAAAAACAACAACAAATCAGTTCATATGAACAGTGTGTCAGAAATGGACGTGCTTTTGGCATGTGAAAGGGAAAAATTGCAAGGGGCTGCTGCAGTTCTAAGCTGGATAGTAATGAGATGGAGTCCTTTAAAATGTCTCTGTATTAATATAATTTAAGAATACCACGCTTTACTATTAAAGAAAACCTTAGTACCTTTCATAAGGTCTAGTACCAAGATAATAATGTAGATGTTTTAACAATTTTGTTTTTGTTCTTAAAACAAACTTGCTTCTTTTAGCCTTTGTAATAGAAAATAAAGTGTGCACTTTAAACCCTCTCCAGATGACTTGCGTGTCTGTGTTGCAAAGAGTTTGTGAAAGGCATTATCCGGGGCCTCAAGGCCGCCTTTGATAAATGGCATTGCTGCTACAGGGAGAGAGTGGCGTGGGAGGGGTGAGGGGATGGGATTGAAAGACACCTGCTGTGGTTTATATCTAAGTAATTCACTAGTATCCACTTAATAGTCATTCATTGCTAGTAGCTTAACAACAGTCGTTATTAGAGATATAGTTAACTTATATATAGAGCATCTGAACTCCGGCCAATCTATCAGTCTAACTTAAGACCAACAGCCTTCTCCAGTAGTCCCTTCCACACCCTGAACATTCTATTCACTCTCTTAAATCCAGAGTAACACCACATCTGTCTTGTAGCTTTTTAATACAAATGTATTCATATCAGAATTGTCTTAACAGATCTTCTTTGACGCAGTGGCCATCTAAATTCTATTTTTGCTGTACAGTAACTCCTCAGTTAAAGTCGTCCCGGTTAACGTTGTTACGTTGCTGATCATGCTTGTTTAAAGTTGTGCAATGCTCCCTTCTAAAGTCGTTTGGCAGGAAGAGCAGCCCCTTGCAGCTAGCTGGTGGGGGCTTGGAACCAGGGTGGACCGGCAGCCCCCTATCAGCTCCCCGCTCCCCTAAGTTCCCTGTGCAGCAGCTGCCCAGCAGGCTATCAATTGCAGCTGTCCCGCCCCCCACTGCCATGTGCTGCTCCTGCCCTCTGCCTTGGAGCTGCTCCCTGAGCCTCTGCTGTGTGGGGGGTTGGGGGGGAAGGAGGGGACTAATGTCAGGGTGACCCCCTCCCCCCTGCTCCTATACCCCACTTACCCCTTCTTCTCCATATAGAGCAGGGAGGGGACACAGATGGAGAAAGACAGAGAGCCTGGGGCAGCAGCTGCTGTCTCAACTTCCTGATCCACTTAAAAAGACAATGCATTTAAGAGTGGGTCAGCTTACTTAAAGGGGCAGTGTGCATCTCTCTCTCACCCACACACAAGGTGTGTGTCTGTCTCTGTCTGCTATGCTGTCTCACCTCCCCTCCATTCCTGCTGCCTTGTAGAGTGCAAGGCTATATTAACAACGTGTTAACCCTTGAGGGCTCAGCCCAGTGCTAGTTCATCAGGAGTTCTCAAACTGGGGGTCGGGACCCCTCAGGGGGTCACGTGGTTATTACATGGGGGGTCGCGAGCTGTCAGCCTCCACCCCAAACCCTGCTTTGCTTCCAGCATTTATAATGGTGTTAAATTAAAAATACTTTTTTATATATTTATGGGGGGGGGGGTGGTTCGCACTCAGAGGCTTGCTATGTGAAAGGAGTCACCAGTACAAAAGTTTGAGAACCACTGATTTAGCAGCAAGGCATTCCTTGGGAAATATCCCTCCCTCTTCCACCCTCTAACTTCACCACCTGAACCAAGCTTCACAATCATCATCAGCTGTGAACAGTATTAAATTGTTTGTTTAAAACGTATACTGTGTGTTAGTTTTTTGTCTGGTGAAAAAAATTTCCCTGGAACCTAACCCCCTCCATTTACATTAATTCTTATGGGGAAATTGGATTCACTTAACATCATTTCACTTAAGTTGCATTTTTCAGGAACATAACTACAACGTTAAGTGAAGAGTTGCTGTATTATTGAAGTTGCTCTTATTATTTAGAGGAACGAGGTCATTTTCTTGCTGTTCTTGGTGCTGTACTACCTCATTTCTTCTTTTAGCTGAGTCTGGTCTGTAGGTAACAACTGCAAATGTCTCTGATTTCATCTATACACTTGACCATTATTAGTCATGACATCATAAGACTGAGGTGCTACCTCTTTTGTTACAGTGGCTTTCTGAGCCCAGTAGCTACCAATATAGACATAGACTCCATCGTTCAGTTTCTAATAAGGTAATTTATGCAATCTTGTATCATCATAAATCTTTTGATACAAACTCAACTGTTTATACTTTTCTTTATATCCTTTTTTTAAACAAATATAAGTAATCTGTTTCTGTTAAACAACAAATGTGCAGGTGATAAACCTTGTAATGGTGATCTATAATAATGCCAAATATAAATCAGTATTTGTTTCTTCAGCCTTTTTGTTAGTAATCTTTTTACTATTAACACCTATTTTCACTAGCCCATTAGATTATGGGTAACCTGGACTTGATGTAATATGTTTGAAATGATATGCTATGGCAAAGCTTTTAAACTCTTGACTCTGAAACTAAGGTCCATTAGCAGTTGTTGGGTATGCCATGCCTTGCAAAAATTGATTTCATTTTATTCATGATTTGTTTGGCATGTTTTCTAGTCTAGATATTTTCAGGAAAATGCAAGTAATCAAGAACTATAACATATGCATGTCTTTTATATTCAAATAGATCTAAACCTACTTTAGATCAAGGTCTTGAATTTTCATGAATAAATGTCAGGTTTTCTAGACTGAGCATTTCTATATCTTTTTACGTACGTCTCATTCTTTTATATAATACTCTATGTTTTGGTTCATTTGTGGCCAATGCAGAACCTCTCTTGCTTTGTTTACATTTTTCTATGCCTAAATGTCCCATGTGTGTGTTTCAACATCTCTGCTGTTAACCCTAAAAGGAATTACTACTATTCCCTTTAAACAGAATTCCTTCAATTACTGGTAAACCTTGAATAAATTGATTTATATGGCTTCAGTATCATTTTATTAGTATTAGCTTTTCAATAGCTGTAATAATCTTTATAAATTCTCATCCTGTCTAGTTGCTTGTACAATTTCTTCCCAGACTGTGTGACAGAATATACTCCTGTGTTCACACCCTACACATTACCGTATTAATGTTTGTAAAAAAAAAAAAAAAAACACTCAATAATGTCATGGCAAAATGCACATAGCAACTTTATATGTAAAGTTATGAACATAAGCTGAAGTCATGACTGAAGTATGTTTCCCGGATAAGTCTGGGGAGTGACTAAACCAGTTCCTCAGAGGCAAAGGGCAAGCTGATGCCTCAGCCAGTGTCAATGAGGCTGATGGACCATTACCTGTGAAATGGCCATTTTTTGGCAAGAAAGAGGCAGGCACAAAAAATCTACATGTTCACAAAGAAACGGCCTGGAGTTTCTTTTCTTCACCAGGCTACCCGTTGCTAGGGTTGCCAATTTTGGTTGGGCGTATTCCTGGAGGTTTTGTCACATGGCAGTTTTAATTAAAGATTAATCTGGAAGTGCTTCTCAAAGGAGGGCACAGGACTATAAAAAGAAGGGGCAGCCACCCTTCTCTCCCCCTGCCCATTGCAGTGTCGGCACTGAGAAGACAAAAGGAAACACCTATTGGACTTTGGTGGCAGGGTCCTGACCTGAAGAGATTAGTCAATAATCATGCTGGAAGCAGGTGCTGAGAAATTTTGCTTGAATCTAATATAGTTAGGCACTAGTCAACATTTTTTCTATTTTGTCTTGTAACTACGGTTTCCAACCCTACAGGATTGTTCTGGAGTCTCCAGGAATTAAAGATTAATCTTTAAAGATTATGTCATGTGATGAAATCTTCAGGAATACGTCCAACCAAAAAATTGGTGACCCTACTTGTACTCACTTAATCTGAAGTGGTTACAAGTAATGAGGCATAAAAGTCAATCTCTTTGTAGTTGTTAAACTTGTTTTACTGTTATCTAATCCAGTGTGTGTAAGTGGGAATGTCTGTGTACTCTATTTAAAATAATAAAATGGCATATTATTCCCTTTAAGGATTAACAGACTTCATATATTTGTACTGTCCAGCACAGGGCTGGGCACTACAGGACATACACTTCTGGGGAAATGCTGGGGTCACCGTGTAGTATAACCAAGGCTGGAGAGAGCCAGAGTGTAGCTGGCAGGCTGCAGTTATACACAGACACTCTGGGTGTGGCTTGCATGCTGGAAGGCTGTTTGTGAGCAGACCAAGGGGGAGCTACTACAGCAAGGTATTGTAAGGCACCCAAGGTTGCAGAACAGGGGTGACATAGCTCCCGCCCCCCGTAGTCTGGACTGTGCACTCCAATATAGAAAACAGTTTAAGTACATTTACATGTACCACGTCCCCCTTCTTCAGTTACATTGGTTATACAATAAGCTCTAGAAAGAGTATCAGCAACAATGAATGACTTGCTTGGCTGATACCCTCATTTTAAATAATTGAAAAAATAATATTTGGAACCGAGGTGGTATGTCTATCGTGTTCCTTTTTGAAATATTAACTAATGGTTTGTGATCTGTTTCTGCCAATACAGGTCTACCCTATATAAACGTGAAACTTTTTGCATGCCAAAACTAATGTCAAAGCCTCTCTCTTTGAGCATACTGACATGCCATTTTTGATATGGCTCTAGGATGCATAAGAGAGTGGTTTCCATACATCAGCCTACTTTTGTAATAGCACTGCTCCTAGGCTTTGTTTGGAGGCATATAAAAACAATTTTATAAGTCTGTTACTATCAAATAGTTTTAATGTTGGAGCTGTTTTTATTAGTTGGTTCAGATGCTTAAATTCTTGTTGCTGTTGACAGTCCCATTTCCAATTATTACTTTTACAAAGTAAAGCCCTTAAATATGGTGGTGGTGGTTCTGCTAGGCTGGGAATGTATTTTCCTATAAAATTAACAATATCCAAAATTTCTGTAATGACTCGTCTTTTGGGTAAGCAATACTCTCAATGGGTTGTATTCACTGTGGATCAATCTATAATCCCTGAATGGTCAGTTTTTCCTTCTAGAAATGTTAATTCTTGCACTCTGGATTTACAGGATTGAAATTTAATAAAAATGTAATGATCCACCTTTATTTTCTACTGTTAATAATGAATTCACCTACTCTAATTATATCTAAACTAACTAACCCATTTTTTTGTATCCTATTTCTTAAAGCTAAGGATATCTTTCTAGTTGCATGTATTACTGGTTTGTTTCATTTAACTTTTTTTTTTTTTAACACATTATATTCAATTTACCAATGCCAGTGAATAACTCTGTAAGCGGATGTTTTATTTCCAGTGTCTCAGAATCCTGAATAGTCTGAATTCTACCAGGTAGATTTATTGTTAAACATTGTTTCTACATCTAATACAGAAATGTTGTCCCTGTACTACAAATCTTGTTTTCTAAATTACCTTTAACTATGACCTGTAATTCACAAATAGCCATAACAAGAATTTTTTCACCCCTATAATATTGTAAGTTAATATGTATTTGTTATAACTACAGGTTTTACTTTTAGACTTTTTACATTTTTTCTGAAATTACATTAGCTTGTGGATACGTATATATTACATAGGAAATAGATGTTCCATTAGTAGATAGTTTAATTGACCAATCCTCCTTGTAGTTCAAAGTGACTTTCAAAATACCTAGAAACAAGTTTTTTCATCTGTCATGTCAGCTTTGTTGTCCTTATTTGGTATTGTCCTAGAAATATACATTTATTTCAACATTCAAAAGTTGAAGTTTTTCCAGACTTCTGTGTGTAAACTTTTGTGAAATGATTGTTTGTTTCTTGCAGATATGACAAGTTTGACCATATGCTGGACGTTGCCTAGGTTGGTACACCTCTACCCCAATATAACAGGAATTTGGATATAATGCGGTAAAGCAGCGCTCCGGGGGGGAGGGGCTGCGCACTCCGGTGGATCAAAGCAAGGTCGATATTACGCAGTTTCAACTATAACGCAGTAAGATTTTTTTTGGCTCCCGAGGACAGCGTTAGATCGGGGTAGAGGTGTACCTCCTTCCACATCTAGAACATTCTTTCATCTGATCATATGTTTTAACTTTAATACTTTCATTCTGTGTTTGGTTTTTTTATTTTATTTTTTATTTTTCTATTCAACAGTTTGTTTTCTTTCTTAACTGTGCAATCACTGTTGATGAAGTTCAGCAGTTTGACAAATTCTTACTGCTTTTTCCAGATTTAGATCTGCCTCTAGCCGTCTTTCTTACACTGAAATCTTTTATGTACCCATCACAATTTCATCTCTCTCATGGACTCAAATTTTGGAAATTATATGTCTGACTTCTCTTTAGATCTGTTAAAAATGCTTCAAAAGTCTCTTCCTCCATTTGATTTCTTGAGTGAAATCTTTCAGGTTAAGACAAACTCTTAGTACATTCTCTAACCTTAAGCTCAAATGAATTATATAATAAAATTGTCATCTTTTTCAATATTGCAGGTATTGAAGCAATCTTTTATTCATCTTCCTTATAAGTAGATCCCAAGGCCCTCAAATCGGTCAAGTTCACGTTTAAGCCTTTTCCAATTTTCTGCAGCATTTCTTGACATTTTTAGGAATGGGGGTGCTCTTAATTGATCCATCTTATTTCAATCAAACTTGTTTTTCACTTATGAGTAACTTTTAACTCAGATTTGTTGTTTTGTTTTGTTTTAAACTTCTTCTAGTTCTTTTTATCACTACTTTCACTCCTGGTACCCTTTGTTTTATATTCATGTAATTCACCAGTCTTCATAATTATTCATTGCTAGTAACTTGTCTTTTTTAGATACATAGTTAACATACACAGAGCATCTGAACTCGGGTCAATCTATCAGTCTAACTAAAACCAACTGCCTCTTCCAACAATTAGCTTCCACACCCTGAAGAATCTGTTCATTCTCAATGCCACGGTAACATCGAACCTGGTACCTTTCATAATGTAGAGCTGCCCTCTTGTATGGAAAAGTGTGTGTGTGTTGCAATTCTCCACCAGCCATGCAAATCTTTGTGTAAGTGGTCCATCTGAATGACATTTTTACCAAACATACGGAGCCTGAACAAGGTCACTCTGCATTAACACATCCGTCCCCTATGTATATGGGGCACCCGTGTTTCAAGGCTGCTGGTGAGCAAGTCTGTAACTTGATTGTCAGGCTCTTGTAGAGTTCTGCTGTGTAGACTGGTCTGAGTAACTGAATCTTTTTAACTGCGGTAGCCAGTTCTCCTGCCTCCCATCTTTCACTGTAAGAGGACATTCCAGACCCTGGGACACCCCACAGTCCTCTGCACCTAGTACCAGCAGCTAAGGCAATGCAGAGTAGTTGCTCAGACTTCCCTCTATAGAGAACACTATCCAGTGGAGCACCACAGGTGAGGGGGAAAGGTCAAGATTGGGACACCTGCTAAATATTTTCACTAATGACTTATCTGAGATTTCATTTCTTGATTACACCAAAATATCGAGATGTGGCAAACACAAGAAACTCAGCTGTTCAGATACTATGGTGATGGGTACCGTATAAATATTCAGTCGCTTATTGGAACTGTGTGCCCTATGCAATGAACAACTAGCTGAGATTCATTATTGCAGTCTTGAATGCAGGGGGGATACAAGCAACACAATGTCTATGTGGAAGGCGGAGACAGAGGATGACCTACTGGTAGCCTGCCAAGCTAAACATGAGCCTGCAGGGCAAAGCTGTAGGAACAACAATCCAATGCTGTTTTAAGATGTCTATGGAGGTAGCACACAGTTTTTACAGTTGATAAGTGTCACTCTATAGAACTAGTGTAAAAACTTTGCCTGGAATACGGAGTGGAATTTTGGTCTCCACGCTTCAGGCAAAAGCTACATAAAATACAAATGGGAGGATTGGAGGACAACATGAGGAGAAAGAGCTGGAGCTAAATGTGCAGTGTCGAGAAAGGAGAACCTCCCTGGAGATATGACCCAAAGCTATAAAATGAGCACTGTAAGAAGGGGACTCTTGTGTTCTGACGGCAGCAGGACCCATGATGACTAAAGAGCAAGAAGGTCAAGTGATGACATAATGAAAACTTAACAACTGAGCAAGCCGTGATGGATTCTCAAAGCCAGGGGGTGGAGGCCCTGGTAGTGCATCACAAGCTAGATATGGAGGATGGAGCTGAAAAAGGCAGTTATGTGGTGACCTTGCCCTCTCTAAAACCTGTAAACAGGGTTCCTAGCCGAGCTGCATGATCACTGATTATAGAGCAGCATCAGGCCATGATGCAACATGAACATGAAATGTCATTGTACATGTGATGCTAAACCTGTGGGCCTGCCCAAAAATTGTAACTCTTAATGCTTGGGAATTACAAGCTTGTAGGACAGACCTTTGAAAAACAGGCTGTTAGGTACCAGATGAGTGGAACTCCTAAATAAAACTCACCCAGGCCTGGAAGGGGAACCTCTCAGACATGACTCCTATCATGGCCACCTCATGCTCAGAAGAGGGGGAAACATTTAATATTAAAGGAACCCTGAATAACTCTTACTCCTATAGGTTCCCTCAGTCTGCAGTGACTATTAACTTTCTGGTACCTTACAGGGAGACGCTGGGAAGGGGTAGATAGCCATGTGTTGCTAGAACTAAACACCTGGTAACCACATGCACCCAATACTGCTTGTGCAGTAGAACTGGAAATCCCTGATTGCGTGGAGCGTGTGGGTGACTGCACCAGTTTTCATAAGCTGAACAGCATCAGGCCCAATGAGACTATCAATAGGAGACCTCTAAGGAAATGCATGGTGCTTCAGGAAGTGGTGTTAGTGACTCGTGCAGGGGTGTTTTGAGACAGTAAGGAACCAATATTTCAGAATGATGGCAGGGGAATCTGTTCAGCTGCAGGTGCCATCTTTCTTTTGAGACCTAAAAATGGAGGCCCTGACCATCTGGAGTCATCAAAAGCTGCTTTCCCTATGAGGAAGTGTTACCTCTATCTAAATTCCAGTTTGGGTAATTATGTCCTTCTGACATACATTCTCCCTACCCCGCCCCTGTGGGGGCCACACACAGACAGTTTCAGTCACATAGTGTTCTTCCCTTGCTCTTCTCATTTGCATTGCTCCAGGGCATATCACCCCAGAGGCCCCTACATTTCAGTGGTGGGTGAGTGATCCAGTCTGTAAAGTGCTTTGGGATGGGGAGGGGTGAAAGGTGCTGCTAGGGAAATGTCTGCTGTAACGTAAGATGTGAAGAAGAGCTCCAAAGCTTGTCTTTCATCAACAGAAGTTGGTCCAGAAAAAGATATTACCTTACCCAGCATGTCTCTGCTGTAACATAACTTATCTTCTTAATTTCACTGCTGGTCTCACTTATTTTTAGAGGAAGTACAAAGACCTGTCCTGAGGGAATCAGTGTCAACTGCCCTCCTTGTCTCCCCACCCCGAAGGCTTCTGCTGCTCCCTATGAGATTAATGATTTTCACTCCTTCCATTCTCCTTTAAATATAGTAGGACATGTCTACACTAAAAACAGGGGTGAGTTCAATCCTTGAGGGGGCCACTTAGGGATATGGGGCAAAAATCAGTACTTGGTCCTGTTAGTGAAGGCAGGGGGCTGGACTCGATGACCTTTCGAGGTCCCTTCCAGTTCTATGAGGTAGGTATATCTCCATATATAAAACCACTGCAGAAGCACTTCCACCAACCTAGGATGGGCAGTGTGGGGAGCTGAGAGTCTGGTATCTCACCTCTGCTCACCAGCTCCCTACTGGGAGCCCGGCTGCCCCACTGGCTTCTGGCTCTCTGCTCCCTGCCAGTTCTCTTCTCCCCCCCACCCAACCTGCCTGCTCTCTGTTCCATGCTCCCCACCGGGAACCCGTCTGCCCCTCCCTCCGCTCCCTGCTGGGAACCTGTCAGCCCTCCCAGCTTTGTGCTCACTGCCAGGAGCAGGGCAGCTGCCCAGGCCCCCTGCAGGGAGCCAGGAGCCTTGGGGAGCAGCCTGGCTGGGAGCAGGGAGGACTTTGTCAATTTCACGGCTCTGTGCTGGAGCTGTTAAATTGACAAGAATGACAGCGGACAGCCGATGTAAGTAATGCAGTGTCTACGCAGACACTGCATGGCCCTAACTACACTGCCATAAGCCTCTCGTGGAGGTGGAATTATGTCGGTGTAGTGGGGCAGGCACATCAGCGGGAGCAAGGCTGTAGTGTGCACACTGACATCGTTAGGTTGATATAAGCTGCCTTATGTTGACCTAAATGTGTAGCGTAGACCAGGACTCAGTTTAGTGCAGTGATACTCAGACTGAGGCTTGTAAGCTAGAAGTGGCTCTTTGCACCACATATTAATACTGTTATTTAATTATTGAGCAATCTAATTCATTAACCAATCAGGATGCTTTTACTATGTTCAAAAAAAGAACAGGAGTATTTGTGGCACCTTAGAGACTAACAAATTCTAAGGTGCCACAAATACTCCTGTTCTTCTTTTTGCGGATACAGACTAACACGGCTGCTACTCTGACACCTTTTACTATCTTATTAACCAATTGTAGCTGATAAAATAATAATACTTGGTCATTTTGCTGTGGAGAATTATATATAATTATTTCCCCTGTCATACTGTTTAAATATAGTACTATAGTGGATGAAACAATTCACACTACTCTGGCTCTTTTGGGTAATGTTGATTGCTAATTTGGCTCCTGAACCACTGAGGTCTGTGTATCACTGGTTTAGTGCATCTATGTAGTTTCCAAGCACTGGTCACTAGCAGGGGTGCTACAAGCAAAGGGCTCCTTGTGAGAATTCACCTTTGGCACTTCTTAAGTTTGGCTCCACTCGGGCACCCAGATGTTTCATAACAATTGAAGAAATACAGACACAGCCCAAGATCTGCCTGTGTGTGCCTGGCAGGAAAGAGCACTTGTGGTGACACTCTGGCCCCAGCAAGCTTGCTCACGTTCCCCGCCCACTCTCTTTGGTTCCCAGGGGGTGGCAGCTCACAAGGGATGGCCATGTGCGTGCAGAGCTGTGGTGAAGCCAGCTGCCACGTGAGCTCTCCCAGAGGGGGAGGGGGCACAATTTTGACTTGAAGCAAAGCTAATTAGTTTTTGGCACAGACAGGTGTGAAAGGAATTTCTTCTGCCTCAGGCAGGAGGTGCCTCCTCTCCCCAGGTGATTCCTCTCCCCAGCACCAAAATCAGTTGCTCGTCCAACACAGGGCTCCATAAGTAAGGCCTGCTGGCTTTACACAGTTTGGGGGAAGGGAAGGAAGGTGCCAAGGACATGCTGCTGGGACTTATGAATGTTGCCCATGTGCAGTTTGGTTCCATTTAGGCTGGGACTGGGGACGGCAGGCTAAACCCATGGAGACTGTAGTGATTTCAGAGGAAGAGCTGCAGGCTCCCACATGCTGATGACGATTACAGGGGTGCCAAGCTGGGTGCTCAAATTACTGATCACAGCAGCTCCTTGCTGGGGCTACAGGGATACTGGCCACAGTGATGCCAACCTAGGATATCTGGAATGCTGCTCTAATCATTGCAGGAGGATGTCTGAGGGGAGCATTTTCTGCCCACATAAGCGAAAACCATACCTGCTTCTTTCCCTGCTAAAGTAAGGGAGTGCCTCCCCCTTCCCTTCCTCCTTCAAACAACTAGGTTGCCCTTCCCTCCCTGTCTCAAGGGAGCTGAGCTGAAACTGAACACCCACACCATGCTGTGCCCAGTGATCAAGGGAAGGGATTAAGGAGAATCAGTCAAGCTGCTGCTGACACCAGGCACACCTCCCTGGAGCTCTTCAGAGACCTGCTGCTGGGTATTAACTCTAATTCTCTCTCCCGTGGCTGCTGTGACAGGAGCACTTTGATTAATTAGGCCGGGCCTTTCCGCTGGCTGAAGCACTGAGGTGGGAGGCCTCCCTTAGCTCCCAACTTGAGGAGATGTTTCTTTAGTGCTGGTGAAAAGGGGTGAGATTGATTGCTGGGGGCACCAAATTCTGTAGCCATAACATAGGGGCAGCACGCACAGTGCCAGTGGGTAATCCCCCACAGACTACCCTGCCATGACTGCTCCCAGAAATACAGAGGAAGTTCAGAGTAAGGGTCAGCTGCCTCCTGGGCACTCCCTCATGGCCAGGGGTGCCTGGGCATTGCCCTGCTAACAATTCCTCCCCTTTCAGGACTCTCCCATAACTTCCACATCAAAGGGACAGTCTCACCAGCTTCTTATCAGGCTTCAGTCTCCAGGCACCAGGGCCGGCTCCAGGCACCAGCCCACCAAGCTTGTGCTTGGGGCGGCACCTGGAGTGGGGTGGCGCGGTGTGGTGCTCCGGCTCCGGCCGCCGGCGAGAGCGGAGCCGCAGTGGGCTCACCGCTCTCCCCCGGCGCTCTGGCCACCGGGGAGAGCGGGGCCGCGACTGGGCTCGCCGCCCTCCCCACGGTGCTCTGGCCGCCAGGGAGAGCGGAGCCCCGGTCGGGCTCTCTGCTCTCCTCCTGGGGCTCCGGCCGCCAGTGGAACCGCAGCAGGCTCGCTGCCCTCCCCCCGGGCGCTCCGGCCGGTTGGGGAGAGTGGCCCGCGGCCGGGCTCGGCGCCCTCTCCTGCCGTGCTCCGGGGGGGCGGGAGCCGGCCCTGCCAGACACTTCTGGCCAGGTTTTTAGTCCTCTTTCATTTTGTTAGTTCAGCAAACAAAAATTGAAAGCAACGCTACCCTGCCAGCATTGAATTCTGGCCTCAGGGTGTCTCTCCCACAGCTTCCTGCCTCTGGCAGTCTCACCAATTCTCTCAGTGCTCTTGCTACAGCTTCTCTCTCTCTCTCTAGCTTCCTGCTGCTCTGATAGTGGAACCACCTGATCCAACCCAGGGGTGGCTCCTTCATAATCAGGATTGGCTAGCTTTAGGCACTCAAGCCCCTATGGGAGAGGTCCCCTGTTACAGCCCTATTCAGTCCTTGGCTTCTATGCTGAGAACTAGTGCCAGTAGTCATGGGGCTTTTGCCACGTGGGCACGTACCTAAGGTCTCATCTAGATGAACTGTTAGTGCGTGGCAAGCTGGGGTGTAAATGCACAGCACACTAGTGTGCCACACACTAACTGTCCGTGTGGACCCGACTACCATGCACTGAAAATTCCCTAGTATACAGTAATCTACTCCTGTTTCATTGACTCATTTCAAAGTCACTGAACTGGGTCACTAGTGGTCTACTTGTGGAAAAACTCCACTCCCATTCTCAGATCTCTGAGCCATCCACCCCCCTTTGATATTTATTTTCCCTTTAAAAACAAAATCACATCCTGTATGATACTTGAATGAAAGATCCTCCAATCTATGGTGATATTTGTCTATAATGAGCAATATCATCACCCAGGTAATTTAGGGTGGGGGACAGTCAGCTGCTAGGGATAGGCTGAAATTATGTCCCTACAAAGGTACTGGAGGGCAGCACAACGTGGGCATTGCACTTCAGGTTTATGTGGCAGCTATCTCACCAGCCCCCACAAGTACTGAGCTCTGCCAATATGGGTCGCCAACCCTCCAGGATTGTCCTGGAGTCTCCAGGAATTAAAGATTAATCTTTAATTAAAGATTGTAATGGGATGACACCGCCAGGAATTGGGGCTGTCGATTAATTGCAGTTAACTCACGTGATTAACTCAAAAAATTAATCACGATTAATTGCACTATTAAACAGTAGAATACCAATTGAAATTTATTAAATATTTTTGGATTTTTTTTCAATTTTTAAATATATTTATTTCAATTACAACAGAGAATACAAAGTGTACAGTGCTCACTTTATATTTTTATTGCAAATATTTGCACTTAAAATGATAAAAGAAATAGTATTTTTCAATTCACCTCATACAAGTACTGTAGTGCAATCTCTTTATCGTGAAAGTGTGAACAGGCGTTCGCATGGCACTTTTGTAGCCGGCATTGCAAAGTATTTATGTGCCAGATATGCTAAACATTCGTATGCCCCTTTATGCTTCGGTCACCATTCCAGAGGACACGCTTCCATGCTGATGATGCTCATTTAAAAAAAAAATACATTAATTACTTAGTGACTGAACTCCTTGGGGGAGAATTGTGTCTCCCGCTCTGTTTTACTCGCGTTCTGCCATAGATTTCATGTTATAGCAGTCTCGGATGATGACCCAGCACATGTTGTCTGTTTTAAGAACCCTTTGACAGCAGATTTGACAAAACTCAAAGAAGGTCCCAATGTGAGATTTCTAAAGATAGCTACAGCACTCGTCCCACGGTTTAAGAATCTGAAGTGCCTTCCAAAATCTGAAAGGGACGAGGTGTGGAGCATGCTCACAGAAGTCTTAAAAAGAGCAATGCTCTGATGCGGAAACTACAGAACCCAAACTACCAAAAAAAAAAAATCAACCTTCTGCAGGTCGCATCTGACTCAGATGATGAAATTGAACAGGCATCAGTCCGCACTGTTTTGGATCGTTATCGAGCAGAACCTGTCATCAGCATGGACCCATGTCCTCTGGAACGGTGGTTGAAGCACGAAGAGACATATGAATCTTTAGCACATCTGGCACATAAATATCTTGCTACAACAGTGCCATGCAAACGCCTGTTCTCCCTTTCAGGTGACACTGTAAACAAGAAGTGGGCAGCATTATCTCCTGCAAATATAAACAAACTTGTTTGTCTGAGTGATTGGCTGAACAAGACGTAGGACTGAGTGGACTTATAGGCTCTAAAGTTTTACGTTGTTTTGTTTTTTAATGCAGGTTTTTTTATACATAATTCTAAGTTTGTATGTTCAACTTTAATAATAAAGAGATTGCACTACAGTATAGTGTTAGGTGAATTGAAAATTACAATTTCTTGTTTTTTACAGTGCAAATATTTGTAATCAAAAATAAATATAAAGTGAGCACTGTACACTTTGTATTCTGTATTGTAATTGAAATCAATATATTTGAAAATGTAGAAAACATCCAAAAATATTTAAATAAATGGTATTCTATTATTGTTTAACAGGGCGATTAATCGCGATTAATTTTTTTAATTGCGTGACAGCCCTCCCAGGAATACATCCAACCCAAATTGGCAACCCTACTGCCTATGCACTTCAAGCCTGAGCCTCAGCTTCCCCTAGTGTTGCAGTCCTGAGGTCCGACACAGTTCTGCCAAATGCCCTTCACTTCTGATCTCCAGCTCTCTCTTACTTCATGAACTACTGTAATTCAGGGGTGCTGGAAGTAGGGATGCTGGGGTGTGGCAGCACCCTCTGGCTTGAAGTGGTTTCCATCATATACAGGGTTTAGTTTTGTTCAATGGCTTTCAGCACCCACACTATAAAAATTGTTCCAGCGCCCCTGCTGCAATGGGTTGGATAAAGGCCACCACTAAAGGGGGAGCTGGGATATGGCACAAACATGCTTTTTCAAAAGGTTGTGGTGAAATTTAGGTCATCAGCAGCGAAGGTGGCTCTCATCAAAAATCCCCAAAGAAGGCAAGTTCAGTCTTCTGAAGGAAGTAGGCAAAACTCCCATTGACTTCAATTGACTACCTCGCCCAATTTCTGGTTTAGACAAAGAAAAGAAGAAATATGTGGATGAGTTACGTGGAAAGGTCATTGCCTGGCCTCCAACAAACTTTTCTAATGGGAAAGTGGGGCCAACTGCCAGTGCTGGGTTTTTCCACCCTCAGGGCTTGGACCCTTGATGGAGAACGCTATGAGTCATCTTGATCCACAGGACACACGGCAGAATGATGCGAAGCCTCTGTGAGAGCAATTGTGACATTCCAAAGCAAATGACGATGCTGCAAAAATCAGTTGTCTCAGCTGAATCAAAAATAGCATCTATTTACTAGAGGAGACAAGCTACTGGATAACCAAGTTGATCTGAACAGAGTTTTGCCTCGCCCACACAGAGGTGGAGAGATAGAAGAAGCATTAATAATAACTGCACTCAGGACGCTCTGCTGTACGCTTTAAGCCATTCCAACATGCAATAAAACTCTATAGAAAAATACCTTCTAAAAATGTAGAATTAATAAAGCAAACTGAGGGGGTTGCTACTGGGAAAAAGGACCTAGCTCAGAGTAGGAATGGGTTGTAAAGGAAACAAATATGTATTTGCCATTAGTTTTATATGAAAAGCCAACTTTGTGGTGAAAGCTGTAATAGTGGGAAGAGATGTACTAAGATAGATGTCCGGGGAAGAATATTCCACGTGTTAGGGCCCAGTGCAGTCATGCCACCATTGCATACAAATTTAAAAGGCAAGATTAACAGGCTGATTACCTTACAGCAGGTGGTGTGTGTGATCAGATACCTGTCCCGATGAGGCTTAGGGGAATGGTTTTGCGTGTAACTCAAGCCTACACCACACAGGGCTTTAAAACCCAGGAGTACCAGTTTAAAATTAAGCTACATCTATGTACAGCCAATATAAAGAATGCATGGCAGGCGTAATTTGATCCTGGTTGTTCAAACCGGTGAGCAAACATGCTTCCAGAGGCTGAACAAGTTGTGAATGATGGCGAAGCCCTGCTGAGAGCTCCACTCAGATGGAATTACAATAATAAACCGCACGGGAGCATGAGGGCCTGCAAGGTCAATGCAAGATAGATAAAGATGCGACCAGGACAAACTGTGCATCTGAAATAAACACTTTATTACGATGTCTGACACACAGCTTACCATAGACAAAGATAGAGCCAGTGTTTTAAACATCATTCACTATCCCAGAGCAAGCCCCCTCAACAGCAGGGGCACAAAGGAAGAGAGAACTTGTTACGATGAGTTCCCACTGCCATGATTTTTGATACCGCAGGCCTTGAAAACAAGACAGCTTGATACATCCTTCTTCTGAAATCAGCCAAGCATTTCTCCAGGGCAGGGACCACATTTACATGGTCGATGAGGCATGAACGACATAGTCTTGACAAGAGGCCTCATTTATATGATGAACACATGGTGGGGGATACTACTTATTAGACCGTTAGTGAATATCACATAAATATCCATTACCACAGAACAGCCCCTGTTTTCTATTAATGGCTCAAACCACGGGATGGCAATTTCAGACACCAGCAACTTCCTTCTTTTGCTGAAGCAATAACCCACAGGCATTTGTTCCATAAATTACTGAGAAGTCATCTATCCCCCAAATGACTAGCTATAGCCAATCAAAAACAAATAAAAAAACATTCCTGTCCCTGACCAGTGTAGTCTCACCTTCAAAGAGAGGTTGTAGCCCATGTGGAATCAACCCAGGATGTCACTGGGTGTAAAGGTGCACCTGAAACTGACTAGCCACTACCTGCTCAATCACTTTCTTTACATGGGAATAAGTTAGACTTGGTGATAACCGGCAAGCATCTCAGTGTCAATAAAGGGGTCCCTGAGGAGGGGCAGGATTCCACATATTTGAGTTTCAGAGTAACAGCCGTGTTAGTCTGTATCCGCAAAAAGAAGAACAGGAGTACTTGTGGCACCTTAGAGACTAACAAATTTATTAGAGCATAAGCTTTCGTGGACTACAGCCCACTTCTTCGGATGCATATAGAATGGAACATATATTGAGGAGATATATATACACACATACAGAGAGCATAAACAGGTGGGAGTTGTCT